>NC_142800.1:57111746-57128731 GCF_049724085.1 Artemia sp. Qi Xiang Cuo
AAATCAAATGTTCAAGTGGAACTGATCAGAATCATAGGGGATTATTTTGTAGTCGTAATAATTAATTTCATTGTTGGAAAAATGTTGAATAAAAGCATTCTTTTTCTTATAAATTCAACCAATAACACAAGATCAAATAATCAAATTGGAATGATCACAATCATAGGGAATTATTTCGTAGTCATAAAATTAATGCCTCTGTGAGAAAAATATTAACCAAAGGAATCATCTTTTTCACAAAATCCCCCAAAAAACAAAATCAAATGTTCAAGTGGAGCAGATCAGAATCATAAGGGATTTTTTCTTGATTAGAAGATTAACTTTATTGTGGCAGATATAATGGGTAAAAGCCAAGGGCGTCATTTCGGGTGGCAGCCCCTCCCCCAATAATTTGAAGAAAAAACTATTAAATAGCCCATGCCCCTTGACTATCCGGATATGAACCCCATTTCCCCCCCTCCCATTAAAAATACTTGAGCTACTCCCCTGGTAAAAGCAGTCCCTTTAGCATGAATTTTTGAAATGTTGATTTTTCGTTTGAAATGTTAAAAAAGTATCATTATTTTCTACTGTTCCTGGAATGTTACAGTTTCTTTCAGTTTCATATTAAAACTTACCGGAAGGTATATTTGTTCTTACCAGTACCCAAAAAACTACCCCTTTTAATTTTCACTAAATGTTAAAATGATCTAAAAACTTACTCTGAATATGAGCTCATCCATATTGCTGACATCTAAATGTAAAGCAGCATTTGTGGTGGAGAAATTGCCCCATAGATGTCTCCCATTAGATTCAAATCTATTCCACTCCATGGTTATAGCAGGAGATACTTCTCCTGCACTGGATAAGCGAATTGCGCCTAATTGATTGTCATGAAAATATGAATAGGATATATTATGACGCATATCTCTGTCTGAAATTGATATAGAAAAAAAAAAATTACACATAAAATCTGAACAATTGTAAATAAACAAATAAAAATCGTAATTGTCAATAAAAAATAGAGTACAAAATAAAAATATAAATGATATATGAATAAACTACAAAAATAGAAACTGAAGCTTAATATAAAATATATGAATAAAACAAGTGAATAAATCAAAAATACAAATATAAATAAATATGAAATCTAAACAATCGATATAGTTATACAAAAGCAAACATGAGATTTTACCGACTTGGAAATTTTTGCTTTTTGTCTTTCTCAAAAACTTGAAAACCAATCAGGTTCTGGGTTCTCTTTACTGACAAAAAAAAGTAACAAACGACAAATACAACGCGTGCTAAAAGTCAGGGCTATTTGACTTCCCTTGCTGACATACACTTAAGGAATAGTGTGAAGGCTCTAAGAATATGCAGGATCGATGTCAGAAAAACAAACCAATGAAATTAAACCTTTTTAACACGGAAATCTAAGACATTAATATCTCTTTCTCTCTTAGATTACACGATTAAATTAATAACAATTTATTTTATGCAATTGATTAAATTACTACTAAATTATTATTAATTAAAATCAGATACTAAGTCTTTTCGAATCCCAATACCATTGTTCTTTATCATTTTGGTTAAAATTATCCAACGATATTAGCATATATTCTATTAGAAATCTTTTGAAGTTTGATTTAAAATGTTTCATAAGTAATTTATATCTTTCAAGGCAGGGCCCAAATTACATAAGAACGTTTCCTAGCAGGGTTTTTTCCCTTTCTGAAATAGTTTTAAGTATCTGCTATGTTTACCTTTCAGTCCTGATAATGCTTCCTTTTTGAATAAATTTATTTTGAAGGTGACTATAAATAGAAGGTGAAAAAAAAAAATCCGGGGCCCATTGTTGTGGTGAAGAAGCGAATTTCCTTGCAGTAAATAAATGGCAATTTTGGTTGTCCCGGTTTTGTGCAAATATTTTAGCACTGTAAGGGGGGAACTTCGATAACCATGCTACCCTGGGGATAAAATAAATTATTCCTTTCTTTAGTATTGATACTGGAGACTTTTTCAACTAGTATGATTCTTGAGTGTTTTTTTTTTTTTTTTTTTTTTTTTTTTGTATCCCTATTTGGACCATTGTTTGCCTTGATAAATTTTAACAAAAATCGGAAAGAAAAAAAAGATAAGAGATTGTACGTATATTTGTATATAAATAAGATCAAAAACTCCCGGGATGCAAAACAGCAAATGATACCTTCTGACCTACATGAAATTTATCTGTTCTAGGCTATCAGAGGCAACGCTGTAGCGTTGCCTATAGTAAAGGCCATACGGCTCCAATGTTTTATTTTATATTATTATTTTTTTTTTTCCAGAGGCACTTCATATGGAAGGGGTCGTCGTAGAATCTTCAAAGGGGTATCATTCGATTGGAAATCGAGAGTTCTATTGTCCTTTTTAATAGTCGAAAGTGATTGGAGGCCAACTAGCCCCCCCACGCCCATCCTTCCCCCAAACACCTCCAATCAAAATTTTGAGATAGCCATTTTGTTCAGCGTAGTTGATTTCCAGGTAGAAAAAATATTTTTGAGAAGGACACTCCCCCACAGCCCTCAGGGCAAGGGTGTTAAGTTATGCCCTGGGGGGCATAATGTTAATATTAACATAGCCCAAGCCGATTAAAAAAAAGGAAAAACAAAGGAAAGGGGGGGGGGAAGGAAAAATGGGGCTTAAAAGAAAAGTATTTGCTTAGTCTCTGAAAGTTTAGGTAGAATCCAAATTAACTTAGACCTGTAATGAAAATCCAAATTATAGTAAATTGAAATTAAGCTAGTTTCTCAAAAACTGAAAACTAAGCGAATTAAAAAAGTTATATGTTACCCATATCAAAAGATGCAACAGGTAGGGCCAGAATTTCGGCAATAAAACCATGCAAATTACTTCCACCAGTTGTGTGAACTCGAACACTCAGACTAGAGAAATCTGATTTCCAAAATATATTTTCTTTGGTTAAATTTTTGGCCATCAGTCGTGTTATGACTGTACTAGTGAGGTTGTATATATCTCCATTATATAAACCAATGTTATCGAGTTCAGTCATATTTGCGTGATCTGTGTCGTTGACAAAACTGAATTGCAATAATCTAATAGAAATAAAAGGAAACTTGATTAACAATCATTTTTTTTGTATTATTTATAAAAAATTATACTATGACGGCCCTCCCATGATAGTCCCTTTTATAGCCTTAGGATATATAGGCAATCAAACTAAAAAAGACCACCAAAACAATGTAATTCCTACTTTATAATATGCAACCCAGATTGTCATGTTTCCTCCTTTGATTATTCAAATTTTTAACTCATTTAAAATAGTATTTTTTTTTTCCCCAATATTCAGCACAATCACCGAAGATAAACTGGATATTTCAAGTTTACACAGCATAACCGGTTTGACAATGGGTCCATCGATAGAAAGAACAGCAAACAAATATATATATTATAAGGGCTATATATCTTCCCATCGGGGGAAGGGAGTGCATGGTCAGGTAACACCTATCATTTAAAAAAAGCATAAAATAAGGAATCTAATGGTACCATTTTAAAGTTTTATGTTAGGTTTGTATATAGCCTAGAGCTATATATGGGACTATCAGGGGCTGGTTGAATTGTCAGAAATGCCGCTTTTACCATAAAAAAAAACAATATAAAAATAACAATCCTAATGGTACCATTTTAAAGTTTTATGTTAGGTTTGTATATAGCCTAGAGCTATATATGGGACTATCAGGGGCTGGTTGAATTGTCACAAATGTAACTTTTACCATTAAAAAAAGAACATAAAATTAACTATTTAAAAATGTCTCTCTTTTTGTTCTAACATGTCTCCTTCTGGAGAGCCTCTATTCTACAAATTTACCGAAATAATTACAGGGTATTATCTTAAATACAGCCCTTAATACTGAACATGATGACTGGAGCCGAAGATTTTAAGACAGATTTATGTTTGTTTTTGTTTTCATTATTCTGTGCTTCCAAATGAACATTGCTGTTGTTGTTCAATGGGACGATCTTGCGCAACGTCAACAAAAATAGAACAATCATGTTTTTCTTAGCGAGTTTCACTCTAAAATATTTGTTTTATTTTTTACAACTCGTCGTAGCACAAACTATTTTGGGCTAACATAGCGACGCAAGGTCTTCCTTCATCCCACTAATATTCAGAGCTTCACTCGTTGCTCCCTTCTTGGGAATTCCCTTTTCATTAAAAAAAAAAGTTTCTCACATTCCATTGGAGAACGTCCATATTATTGTTTGTCTTGACTTAGATTTCCAAAAAGGACAATTTTTGGTACCTTGTCATCCTCCATCGATTGAACGTGACCAAATTTTACTTTGACTATTTGATTTCCGTAATAAACTCACAATAGTGGGGATTTATTTTAATTAGGGATAGGGGTTTGTACTTGGAAGCCGGGATTGATGAGAAAAAATAAGTGACAAAGACACAATCATGGGGAGAGATAAAGGCTAATAACAAAGATCCTCCAGAGCCTCTGTTGACACACAGAGGCTCTGAGCGTCGAATTTCGCTTCAGCTGTCGGGCGGTTTTTACAGGGACAGGTAGAAAGTCTGTCACCTGACCTTGCAGAAGCTAGAATTGCACCGCGGACCCCATGCTGCCAAGCAAGATATTAATCCACTGTGCTACCACAAGGTAAATATGAGGAAACTCGCCATAAATTTTGAAGACAATTATAGAGTAGGAGGATAAGGGGCAAGCATATCCATTGAGAAGGGGGTAGTTTTTTCCCCCCTCAGAACTGCAACAGTAAATACTGTGCATCAGAATGGAGAAAGCGTCAAACAAATCAAAGTTTCTTATAAATCGCTGGAATCTTTCCGATTCTCTACCTCTCTCTTTTTTTTTCTAACTCGTTTTTCTTAACTCACCGGCTTTTTTGTACCGTTTTTTGTTTGTTGGTTATCCCATACCAAATTTTTTCATTTATGCGTTTTTATAGCTTAGATCAATTCGATGTCTGTTTTAAGTAAAGCCCAATCCTTTTTGCGTCCCTCGTTTTCGACACACTTCGTTACTTATTTTCCCCTTAGCTCAAACATTGAAAAAGGCACGTCCCTGCATCCCATTGTTAAAAACACTAGGTCCATAAAGTATGACAAAATGACATATTGCATTAATAAAAATGTAAAAATTTACAACTAACAAAATGTCAGTATGACAAAATGACATACGTATGACAAATCCACAATTTACCTGAAGCCGATCGAGCGATAGCCGGTTTTCGTTTCAAATATCTTCACACAATCAGATGGCGTGTTTTTATACCGGAAATATAACACCACTCTTTCCTCAATAAAAATCCTCTTTGCAGGGTCACAGGCGTCAAGCAAACCAAAAGCTTCTATTGGTAGATGGCTCTGTTTTAGGGGTTGGAAAGAGCTGACGTCGTTGTCACGTGACTCACCATTTAAAATAAGCATATTCATTCCATGGCCCAGATTCCCAGAGATCCTAAGAAAAGAAATGTCATAAATAGGACCGATAAGAAAATATTTATTCTGAAACCTGATGAATATTCCCAGTGAAGGTTCAGTAATCGTTTAGAGAGTTGTTAAAATGATCAGGTGACAATCCTATATAAAATCACGACAAGTACATATTTTAATATGATTTTTGACTTCTATCAGAATTGGCATTTAAGATTTTTTTTTGAAATTTCAATTCAATTTACTTGAAAAAATAACTGAGGAACAAAAAACAAAAAAATGGTTAGGCATCAAGCTCTTAGGAAACTCTGCGGCTAAATCAACAATATATTTCACAATAAAATGAAAATAAAACAAAGTAAAGTGAGAGAGCCCATATAGCGTCATTCTAAAGTTCCAATCAAACCTTAACAGGAGTTTTTTGTATCTTCACAAGCAGACAAGGGCACCAATTCACGAAAATTTAGGGGAAGGGCAAGGATTTTTTTCACTTCTTTTAAATGAAGAAACGAAAACATATACTTTCTAAAATTTAGGGGGGATGAGGGGCCCGTGCATCTGAACACTCGCTTAACGCAACCCATTTAACTCAATCCTCGTTCAGCTCAACCCGAGTTTAACTTAACCCCTGTGCAACTCAACCTCGAGCAGCTCAATTGTCACTCAGCTCAACCCTCGTTTAACTCTACCCTCATGCCACGCAGCCCCCATTTAAGCCAACCCTACTTGACTCGACCCCCATTAAAAACCACCCTCCTTGACATCAGCAACCTAATTAGAAAATATAGTTCAGCCCGTTTTGTCAGTAGTGATATAAGTTAACTCAATGAAATGGTCTTTGTTCCTTGGCTAGTTCTTATGTCGTGTTTTTTATTTAAATGGGGTTGAGTTGAGCGAGGTTTAAGTTAAACAGATGAAGCTGAAAAAGGTTGAGTTAAGCAGGGCTCGAAGGGGGGGGGGGGCAAATGTAATCCAGCAAAAACCATCGGAAAAAAGAAGAAAATCTGGAGAACAACTAATAACAAACAAAGGGCTAGAACTACAATCTTAGCCTCGCAATTATCCCCGGACAGCCCCTCAAGGGCAAGAAACTCAAATCTTGCTAGCAACAGACTTTAAACAAAGGTTTCGTGAATAAACTTTTTATGGAACAATACAAATGTTATATATTGGGATGACATATAGGCCAGTTGACAAAATAATCTAGGGGGGGGGGGATCCTTCCCACATCGTTCTCCTCCAATTGGTGACACTGAATAACGCCAAATTATTTAGAGTTTGGTGATTTCTCTTCTTTTAAAGTTCCATATCCCATATATTATTATTATTTTTATCATTAACAGACGGGTCACAAGATAAGCAACAGTTAAATCTCCATATAATACTGACAAAAGTTTGGTAAATTTGTAGTTTACAACAAAATTTAGCTAGGATGAAAGTGAATACATCACTAGATGTTTTTCCTTATGTTCTTCTACAGTTCAATAATCATTTCTGGAACAAATTCCATCTTGAGCACTTAATAGGGCCCAAAAGGTAAAACAGTCCGTAATTATCAAAAGTTTAAAAACATGATTAAAAAAACTGTCTAGTAAAAAAAATTTGCCATTTCCAGCTGATTCAGAGTGGTTATTATTAATTTCCTTAGTCTTGATAGAAAGATATTATTAAGGAAACAAATTTGCAGAATTTTTAGAAAGAGCCTCAAACCCCTGAAAAATGACATCACAGGAAAATGGGTCATTTTTTAGGGGTTTCTAGCTCTTTTTATAAATTTCTGCAAATTTGTACTCAAAATAACATTTTATTAATTAAGATAATAAAAACAATAATTACCATTCCTGAATCCGCTACAAATGGTAATTTTTTTTCACTGGCCATTTTAGCCCTTTAAGGGCTCAAAATAGAGTGTGCCCCAGATGCAATTATTGAATAATGAAAGAGCATTAAAAAAGACATCAGGTGGTATATTCACTTTCATTACAGCTAATTTAGGCCTATGTTCTAAACTACAAATTTACCAAAAGTTTTTTATCAGTATTATACGGACTTATGGAGCATAATAGCCTACTGGTAAAAGTGTTTCTATATAGATAGTATATGGAAAAACTTATTAATCTTAATGAAGTTTTATCAGCATTATTGGTCTATGTGTATTTTCCTTTTTTCATGGCTCCAAAATAATTCTGCACAAATTTTCTCGGTTATATCTAATATCTTCATTAATTTAGCTTATTTATCTATTATCAGTATATTTTAGGCCTAGACCGATATTTACAAATGCTCGCAAGATATATAACAAAGTAACGTATCTTTATTCACTTATATAACAGCAGCTTGGCGCAGCGGAAGCGCGCTGGGCCCATAACCCAGAGGTCGGTGGATCGAAACCACTAGCTGCTAAATTTTTTTATCCGAGTAGCATGTTTTTAAGAAAGATTACAAAGTGTTTAAATTAGGTCACGTCTTCATTATGGATTTGTCAAGCAAGGCCACGCGCGATTTTTTTTTTTTACTTTTTGGGATTTGCAGTCTCCGACGGAGCTTTCTAGGGCTCAAAATGCAAATCAGGCACAAATTTAATTCTGCACAAATTTTCTCGGTTATATCTAATATCTTAATTAATTTAGCTTATTTATCTATTACCAGTATATTTTAGGCCTAGACAGATATTTACAAATGCTCGCAATAACAAAGTAACATATCTTTTTTTGGCGCAGCGGAAGCGCGCTTGGCCCATAACCCAGAGGTCGGTGGATCGAATTTTTTTTTTCCGAGTAGCATGTTTTTAAGAAAGATTACATAAGTGTTTAAATTAGGTCACGTCTTCATTATGGATTTGTCAAGCAAGGCCACGCGTGATTTTTTTTTTACTTTTTGGGATTTGCAGTCTCCGACGGAGCTTTCTAGGGCTCAAAATGCAAATCAGGCAAATTGAAAAAAAGGATTAAGATCCTCCAGAGCCATGCTTGCGAATAGGGCGTCGAATCGAACATTTCAATAGCAGGGTTTGTTTTTAGAGGGATAAATAGCAACCCTGTCGCACAACCTTGTTGCGGTGAGATCGATTCCTGGGCCCCATAGGCCACAAAGGCCACCCTAGGCCACCAAGCCGAGCATCAATCCACTGTGCTACAACAGGGTAAATCAGTCGCATTTGAAGTGACTCTTCAAATTCACAAAATGTCAAGTCCGGTGGACGAAAATCTGTTTTCACTTGACCGGCTTTGTCTGAAATACTATATTGCCTTTATTTAAACGTTTGTATTAATATTCTAGGAAACCTCTTGTACTAACAATTGGTTGCATGAAGCTAATCATGCAACATTGTATGTAAGCTGATTTTTTTGCATGAAGGGGCATCTAAGCATTGCAAGTTATTTCCCATGCATCCTAGATTGAATGGTGGACATATAAATTCAAACTAACATCAAGAAGTTATTACGAAAAAAGCTGAATTTTTCACTAAAATAAATGCATAATTCTTCATTATAAGAGCAATTCTTAAGATTATTTTAAATGTTTTTAGCTAATAGTAAGCTCGTTCTACTTTTCAGTTGCAATAGCTATCTATTTTCTTTACTCTACAAATTTATTAGAATGTTAAAAAAAATACAACGAGAAGAAAAAGAAGAAAACAATGAGGCTTACCAGTTATCTAGCATAGGAACTGCTGTATGAGGACTGACAAGAAGAACGCCATCTGAAGCACAAGCTGTGACATTAATGTTTCGAATTATAGGGGCTCTTAAGATTGACTGCAACGCAGGGCTTTTCTCTCCATGAAGATAACCCGCACCTGATATCTGAACAAACTGCACAATTGATTCATTTGCTAATTTAGCTAGATGAGGAGGTATATGCTCGTGCTCAAAATTGGGGACTGAAATCCTTAAACCTCCCCAGTACCCAAGTTCTTCCTCTAAGTTCCTTTCCCCACAAGAAATAAACACAAAATCGTCTTCCCAGTGGCATTCTCGCTGTAAATAATCGCGATCTTCGCCGTCAAGCCTTATGGGACAATCAATAAGTCTTGGTTCTTTTCCTGTACACTGATAAGGTTCAGCCCATGTATGAATCCGTAGAAGACTATCCCACAGATATTCGTAGCGCCTACCACGTTTTTGATGGACGTTAATTACTTCATATCCAAGTTCACGGCAAACGACTTGTGCATCTACTTCTGTAAAACGAGTATCACATACCGGGACCCATTGAGTTAATGTTTTGTTAAAAACTTCAAGGTAACCTTCACGATTGGAACACGACCCGTCTCTACAGAGTCGCACACTTGGACTATCAATGGCTCTAATCATTCTAAACCGGGGTGTTTTAACAGCTGCGGGACGCATCTTGATTGGGGTTTGCCAATGACCTTCGGCTATTAAATTACCAAGCACTAAAATACCAACACTAGGATAAAACTCTAACTCTACTCCAGGAAGTATCACTAACGTACTACCGGGCATGACTGTTATGTCTCTTTGTACTATATATGGTGTCCTACGATAAGGTAGAGTCAAAAAGCCATTAATTCTGCCTCCTAAATTATTTAGATCAACCATCTGTCTTGGAGGTCTTGTTGATGACTGAGGACCAGCTACATCAGGCTCGAGAAGAAAAGGCTGGTACCTTGCAAGGGCATAAACATTCCAATCATCAAAATCGAAAATTCTATCTTCAATGGCTTTGATATCATTGCTACCCCACCAGTTACGCTGTGCGTTTATTGTATTATCAATTCGGGCAGTATGCAAGCCAGCAAGAAGCTCATAGTCTAGCTCATTATGATCAAAAATATTATCAGTAATATTTACTTTTTGTACTCCTTTAAGGGCTAATACGTAGGAAAAAATTTGGTGATAGCCTGCCGTCCTCATTATATTAGAACTGTGCTGGTTGTACGTAATTCGATTGTAGGTGAAATTAGCAAGTATATCACCTAAAATATCAGATTGAGAATCTGCAGCAAATTGTATAATAAAATCACCTGCATTTTTCTCAATTAAATTGCCACTTATTTCAATTGATTTCTCCATTCCCGTAACACTTATAAGCCCATTTTTACATCTATTGTTGCGGAATTGATTGCCAAACATTTTGAATACGGCATAGTGGCCGTCTACTGAAAACGCGAAATTTTGATTCTTCTCAAAGACACTATCCTCGATGTATACTGTATGTGTATAGTTCTCATTGTAGTGATAGACAAATGGGAGCTCAATAGAAAAACCCAGCTCATTATTATCAGTCATAGCAACAGATTTAAGCGTCCAATGAAATAAATTGCTTGAATCCCTCAAGTCTCTTGACTGCTGTACAATGGCACGTCCATTTTTTTCGATCCGCGTATTATTGATACTATATTTTATTTCGGCCAATGGCTGTTTACCAGTGTGTCTATGGGGCGTGGCCACAAGAATTGCCTCTTTTTCATTTGATGTAATATCCGAAAAAACAAATTCGATGCTTTCGTTCGATCTTCGAAGGTTATACCAGTTACCATCAGGACTGTATACCCTGAAATTAAAAAAAATATGTTATTTATGATTTCATAAGCTCATCCTTGAAAAGAAAACAAGGAAACAAATTGATAACCAAACACTTGTTGCAAGAAATTTTGTGTTTTGGAACGATCCTAAATGAAGAGGTTTTGGGGCCTTCCCACGGAAAAATATCAAAATTTAGCCAACAATTTCTTTCCCGTTTCTGAATTCCTTCATGTATAAAGTCCCCCCCCCCCCCCAAAAAAAAAACCTGCTTTGAATTCTTAACCAAATAACTTGCAACTGGAGAAATATCCGTAATGTTAACCAATAATAAAAATTTAGAAAAAAAAGAAATTGATTTTAAAAAAACCTTCTCGTAAAAGAAGTTATCCAAAGAAAAGTAAAGAGGCATAGTCAAACTTAGTATGAGCAGAATTAAAGTCCTATAACAATTCAAACTTAAAACGACATGAAATTACTGTCAAGGAATACTTGAAACCGGAAACCAATAGAAACTAAAACGAATAATCATATCACATTGATATAGATGAATAATTAAATCTTAAACAACAAAAATTACAAGGAATACTCGAGGCAAACTTAAAACGGACAGATATTACTTCAAACAGGAATTTGTCTACTACCCTAACCCTCTCACCCTGTACGTTAATCTTCTTGAGTCTACTCTGCCATTTGCCTTTTACTGACAACAAAATATATTAGGGATTTTAAGGATTTTTCAATAATTATCAAACTGAAAATTCAAATAATTACTACTAAATAAAACCTTGGATTATTGAATTTTCTAGGAACGAATATCATTATATAATTAAAATTCATTTTATTTTTGTTACTTATTTGCGTCATCTTGTTTATTACAGTGTTGTTTTTTTTAATGGGTGTATTTATATTGGGTTTAATATATTGTGTGTATAATTTTTTAAGTGGATGTATGGGTGTAATTTAAAATCTCTTCGTGAGCGAAAATCTCGCAAAGCTTGTAGGAAAACATAAATGTAGAAAAACATAAAAAATATAGTAAATGTAGTAAAAAAAAAATGTAATAAATGTAGGAAATGTAGGAAAACATATATGTAAAAGCGAAAATGTAGGAATAACAACCAACTAGGTAGTATACGCACATCTTGGATGAGACTTAGGATAACGTTTTTTTAGGGGGGGGGGGTTGAGAGAAGAAATTTGAAAGAAAAACCATAAACATCCAATTTCATTGATAAGTGTAAGAAATTACGGAGAGAATCATAACGTCAGGAGATTTGGCGTGTACTGTTTTGAAACAACAGGTTAAACAACAGTTTTTTTTTTGTATATTTAAGCCTTTGTGATTATTACAATTCCGAAATTTCATACAAAAAAAAATATTTTTCGTCTTTATTTCAGCTTTGAGAAAGAGGTGAAGTACGTCTATCCTTTTTCAAAAAAGTTAGGAGAGGGGTAGATGATTAAGGGCATTAGAGCACACCCTAGCTTACTTTGGTTCCCACATCATTCTCATCAAAAGCTATCCATTGCTAAACAAACATTAAAGTTTCAAATACACGATGTAGACAGAAAAAAAGTATAAAAAAAAAATACCTGTTATAATGAAGAGAGTGAAAACCTCTTTCATTTCGTTCAATTTTTCCATTTATAAGTGTAAGTTTCGGATGTGGACTTGGTAAGAGGCGGGAGCGTGCAATCTGCAAGTTTGATCCTGAAAAAAAATGATAGATTAAGCATAAAAAATTAAAAGGATTCTGTGAAAAAAAAAACTATTCTAACAAGAGGTAAACCAAAAAAACTATAGACAGAGGTAAAGTAAATAATAGATGCGGTTAATTTTTGATTGTGTTTTAGAATTAGCTTTAACTTACTAACACACACTGTGAGGGTGGACACCCTTTGATTGGTCCCAACAATCCCCTCCTCGTTGGAAGAATTAAAATAAAGCGCTAAAAAAATGCGTACTTTGGATTTTGAAGACCCCACCCCACCCAGAAAAACCTTCGAGTTTACGTCTTTGATATTTTTGTTTAATTGTTCTTTAATACGTGGGATGACCTTAAGAATCTTTGTAATCTCTTAGTTTCTTCACCTTTCCACGATGTTATTTAGCCCATGAAAACAAACTGTAAGTAAAGAATGATTTGTGCTAAAACAAACAAAATCTCTAAACAAATCAATTTTGATAACAGAATTTCCAGCAAAAGAGCTGGATTTCGATGGTGATTCTAAATGATTCGATAATTCAATAAATTCGATAATTCATAAATTTTTCTCTAGCCTAAAAGACACTGTATAAACAGTTTTGGCCTCCAAAAACAGTTTGACCCCCCCCCCCCTTACCCACTAAAAAAGAAATCAGACACATTCCAGAACCATATCACTTACACAAAATCATGTGAACTCTTTGGATTATCTGTGACTCGTCTTGGTGACCCTCTATTACTATCTAAATCTAACTTTAATAATAAAAAAAATCGTCTACAAACATGAAAGAAAGGACGGAGCATAAAAAAACAAAAAACACACAACAACACAAAAAAAGCAATTAGACTTATACGAGACAAGAAAAAAATATATAAATAAATTAAACATTTTTGTAAGCTCTTAGTTTCTTCGCCTTTCCACGATCTTAGCCCGTGAAAACGAACTGTAAGTAAAGAATGACTTGTGCTAAAAGTAAAAAAATCTTTAACAAGTGAATTTTTATAACAGAATTTACAGCAAAAGAACTGTATTTCGATGATGATTCTAAATAATTCGACAATTCAATAATTCAATAAATTATCTAAATTATAATTCAATAAATTCAATAAATTATTCAACAATTTTCAATAAATATTCAATAATTCAATAAATTTTTTCTAACCTAAAAGACACTGTTTAAACAGTTTTGGCCTCCAAAAACAATTTGATCCCCACCCCCTACACACAAAAAAAGAAATCAGTCACACTCCAGAACCAAAGGAGAATAATATCACTTACACAAAATCATGTGAACTCTTTGGATCACCTCATCTGTGTCTCGTTTTGGTGACCCTCAATCACTATCTAAATCTAACTTCGTTAAAAAAAAAATGGCTATAAACATGAAAGAAAGGATAGAGCATAAAAAATAAAGAAAAAACACACTCAAAAATACAAAAAAAGCAATTAGACTTGTATGAGACAAGAAAAAAAATCAATAAATTAAAAATCTTTGTAAGCTCTTGGTTTCTTCACTTTTCCATGATATTAGCCTGTGAAAACGAACTATAAGTAAAGAAAAAATTGTGATAAAAGTAAAAAAAATCTCTAAAAAAGTGAATTTTTATAACAGAATTTACAGCAAAAGAGCTGGATTTCGATGGTGATTTTAAATGATTCGATAATTCAATAAATTATATAAATTAAAATTCAATAAATTCAATAAATTATTCAATAATTTTCAATAAATATTCAATATTTCAATAAATTCGATAATTCAATAAATTTAAATTTAACCATCAAACGCCTCAAGCCTAAAGTATTTTGTTATATAATTGTTATTAGTACGGAACAAGTATTTTGTTATAGTATGGAACAAGGAGAAAACACCAAATTGGGAAGTTATCATTATTATTATTTTTCATATTCCCTCAGGGGTGATTGTGCTGAACTAGTGATCTTAGAATATAGGCAAAGGGCCCTTTAGAACGGAAATTGAAATTTATAGTCCCCTTTTTAAGAAAGAAAGAGAATCTCGCCTCTTTAAGTTAGCGTTTCCTGCAAAGAAATAATTAGTTAGCCAAGAGAGTGTCAAAATGTAATCAAGTAAAATTTTGAGACGGCAAATCAATTTAAATATATTGAAAAGCTATCAATTCAACTTTCCAGTTACGGAAGCTATAAGGCCCGGCAATAGTGCACTTGTCCCCCATATAAAACCAACAGCTTGCACTGAATAATTTAAGCCAAAAGAGGCCTGAGGCCATAAGATCTGGTAATAGTGCATTTGTCCCCCCCCCCATAAAAATGAACGGCTAACAATAAACAATTATAGGTCACAAGAGGCCAGAGGCCATAAGGCCTGGCAATAGCACACTTGTCCCCCATACAAAATGAACGGCTAATAATAAATAATTATAGGCCATAAGAGGTGAAAGGCCATAATTTGTCTCAAAACCCATACGGAGCCCATACGAAAAAAACGGTTCATAATAAATTTTATATAATAAATAATAGATAACTGTTTTACCTTCATTTAATTGAGTTTACTCATTTGAGGCTGCATAGAAATATGCACAGTGGTGTGTAGTTGTACATCAGCTATTTGGGAAGAGGCTTAGTCGATGTTTATGTGTGTTTTGGGAGGGAATGTTCGTGCATAAGGGTTAAAAATAAGGCCTTATACGCATTTAAGTGAGTCACGGGTCAAATAATGAAAAACTATTAATTTAAACAGTAGCCCTTATCAATAGAAACTCAAACTCTAAAAATTGAAGTCAAATTCCAAAATAAGCATCCACTTCACATAAATGAAAAAATCAAATTTAAAACAAACAGAATTAGTATGAATAAGAGAAATGCTAAAAATAGCCCTATAAATTTTCATTTTAAAGCATCACTTTTTAACTGAATTAATTTTAGCTCATTATAGGTTTCGGTTACACTCTTTACTTTTCAAAAACAAAACTTCAACTGACATTTCTTTTTCATGTTTTGAAAGTATCTTCATTCAATAGTTTAGATGTACTACTTTCAATTGTTGCTGGAATACTAAAAAGGGATACAGTAAAACAAGATCATTACATACAACGTCGGCTCCCCATATCTCCCAGTTCTATCTCTATCTACCCCGCTATTACTATTATTGCTGCCATAACATTATATCTTCAGGATGGATGCAAAAGAGATTACTTACTTTTAAAAGAAGTTATATAGATGACCGTCGACCCTAGTGGCTGTAGTCCAGGCTTATATCTAACAGTGACTTGATATGTACTTGTTACATCAGGTAGACTACCCGGATTCTTTCGAATATCCCAAACTTGGTCACTGAGTTCCCCAAAATCTTCAAAACGAAGCTGCTCTGAGCTTGAAAACTGAATCGGATGAAGAAGCTGCATTCCAATTACATACAAGGGGTCAGTCTACAACAAAAGTATAATTATACTTTTTTTTACAAAGTAGCTAATATTAAAATATTAGATGAGATGTCATCTACATTAAGAGTATTGAGGCACACAGTTGAAGTTGTAAAGCCGATTATCTACCTTGGATCTGACATCACAGATAACGACTCAGTTGAAACAGAAAATCAGTCCCGTAATGCTAAAGCTGCGTCAATTTTGGCGCGACTAAATTGTTTCGTGTGGTCGTCATAATATCAGTAAAAAACAAAAATGAGGATGTACAATACCACCATAGCTCAAGTTCTTTCCTACATAGCTGTGACTTGGTTGGCTGCTGCTTCTGTTCGTGATTGTATAGATGTAGCCCAAACAAAGGCCTTAAGACGAACTGAACATATAAGGTGGTGTGACTTTTAATCTAATACCCGACTACTAGCATTGACAAATCAGGCCCTCAACTTTTATCTGCTCTCCGACCAAACTCCACGGTGTTTTGACCAATTATTTTCAATACCAGCAGAGACATTCATCCGAACACTATTTGATTTTGACCCCCTTGCTCAAGGCTGGAAGCACCCCAACAGAAAGCCGCAGTGCAGATGGGGTGGCGGTTTCTTCCAGTACCTCTTCATTATCGATACTGATCTCCAAGAAGTAGTCGCACTTTTATAAGACCCTTCGGACAGGAGGAAAAGAGTCACGTCCGTCTCGGATCTGGACCACTACCAGGTGCGATAAGTTAAGTAAGTAACTACATATTGTGTTCACCTAAGCGTGTTCTGGGTGCAAGACCATGCTTCAGCATGCGCATATGTTTGAGTACCTATTGGTAAAAACATTCCTTTTATGCTATACACATGCCCTACCATGAACTGCTGATACCTTTCAACTTTAACATGGAAATTCAGCCAATTCTACATCGCTAACCAAGCAATTGATTAAAGATTGAGCACTAAAAAT
>NC_142800.1:57129231-57173443 GCF_049724085.1 Artemia sp. Qi Xiang Cuo
AATGCAAGTGTTGGAATATTTCAGTTGGGTCTTGTTGTATTTTACCTTTTCACTGTTACATTTTCTTGATTTTTCAAAGTTCATTTTGAATTTCTTTCGTGAAATACAAGAGGCTAAGTAATTAACTAGTGTTTTGTCGTGTTTCACAGTTTAAATATTAAATTCTCTTAATTTTTAACTTTCAATTTTAATTTAGTTCGTTGAAATGCAAAATTTGGAATATTTAAGTTGGTTCTTTTCGTGTTTCACAATGTAACTGTTACATTCTCTTGATATTTCAAAGCTCATTTTGGATTTCTTTCATTGAAATTCAAGAGTTGGATTATTTCATTAGTGTCTTGTCATGGTTTACCATATCATGGTCACACTATCTAGTTTTTCCAATGTTCATTTTGAATTTCAGTTGTAGCAAAGAGAGTACATCAATACTTCAGTTGCGCCATGTCATGGTTTACCATGTCTCATTTACATTACCCCGATTTTTTAGTGTTCATTTTGGATTTATTTAATTTAAATGCAAGAGTTTAAATGTTTCAGTAGTAATTTGTCGCGTTTTACTTTATCACAGTTACATTCGTTTTATTTTCAAATTTCATTTTGGATTTCTTACACACAAATGCAGGAGTTGAAATATTTCAGTACTGTTACTTTGAGGTATACATTGTCACAGTCACATTCGCTAGTTTTTTCAAAGTTAAGTTAGGATTTCTTTCCCTGAAATGCAAGAGCTGGAATATTTCAGTAGTGTTTTGTCGTGGTTTACCATGTCACAGTTACATTTTCTTGATTTTTTAAAGTTCATATTGAATTTCTTTCTTCAAATGCAAGAGTTGGAATATTTCAGTAGTGTTTTGTCTTGGTTTACCTTGTCACAGCTACATTCTCTTGATCTTTCAAAGTTCATTTTGGATTTCATTTGTTGAAATTCAAGAGTTGGAATATTTCAGTAGTGTTTTGTTATGGTTTACCTTGTCACAGTTACATTTTCTTGATTTTTCAAAGTTCATATTTGAATTTCTTTCGTAGAAATACAAGAGTTAGATTATTTCATTAGTGTCTTATCGTTGTTTGCTTTCCCAGTGTTACATTCTAATAATTTTTTCAATGTGAAATTTGATTGTTGAAAAGAAAGAGTTTGATTATTACAGTTGAATTCGGTCACGGCTTCCCTAGTCACACTTTCATGTGTATGATTTTTCAATGTTCATTTTGAATTTCTCCCGCTGAAACTCAAGAGCTAGAATAATTAAGATGGGTGTTGTCGTGGTTTAACGTGTTACACTTAAAGTCTATAGATCTTTCAAAGTTCATTTTGGATTTCTTTTCTTGAAATGCATGAGTTGGAATATTTCATTAATGTTTTGGCATGGTTTACCTTGTCACAGTTAAATTCTCTTGATTTTTCAATACTTATTTTTAATTTTCTATCATTGAAACGCAAGAGTTGGAATATTTCAGTAGTGTTTTGTAGTGGTTTACCTACTCAGTGTTACATTCTCTAAATTTTTCGAAGTTCATTTTGGACTTCTTTCATTGAAATGCAGGAGTTGAAATATTTCAGTAGTGTCTTGTGATGGTTTACATTGTTACAGTTACATTCTCCTGATTTTTCAAAGTTCATTTTGGATTTCTTTCCTTGAAATGCAAGAGTTGGAATATTTCACTAGTGTTTTGTCGTGGTTTACCTTCTCACAGTTAAAAATCATTTTGATTTTACATTCTCTTGATTTTTCAAAGTTCATTTCGAATTTCTTTCGTTGAAATGCAAGAGTTGGAATATTTCACTAGTGTTTTATCGTGGTTTACCTTTTCACAGTTACATTCTCTTGAATTTTAAAATTTACTATTTGATTTCTGTCCGTGAAATGCAAGAGTTGGAATATTCCATTAGTGTTTTGTCGTAGTTTAACTTGTCACCGTTACATTCTCTTTAGTTTTCAAAGTTAATTTTGGTTTTATTTCGTTGACATGCAAGAGTTGGATTATTTCACTAGTGTTTTGTCGTGGTTTACCTACTCACAGCTACATTTTCTTGATTTTTCAAAGTTCATTTTGAATTTCTTTCGTTGAAATGCAAGAGTTGAAATATTTCAGTAGTGTTTTGTCGTGGTTTACCTTGTCACAGTTACATTCTCTTGATTTTTCTAATTTCAGTTTGGATTTCTTTCCTTGAAATGAAAGAGTTGGACTATTTAAGTAGTGTTTTGTTATGGTTTACCTTGTCACAGTTACATTCTCATGATTTTTCACAAAGTTTAATTTGGATTTCTTTCCTTGAAATGCAAGAGTTGGAATATTTCAGTAGTGTTTTATAATGGTTTACCTTGTCACAGTTACATTCTCTTGATATTTCAAAGTTGATTTTGGATTGTTACAGTCTATTGATTTTTCAAAGTTCATTTTGGATTTCTTTCGTTGAAATGCAAGAGTTGGAATATTTCAGTAGGGTTTTGTTGTGCTTTACCTTGTCACTGTTACATTTTCTTGATTTTTCAAAGTTCGTTTTGGATTTCTTTCGTTAAATGCAAGAGTTTGAATATTTCAGTAGCGTTTTGTCATGGTTTAACTTAACACTAATACATGTTCTTGATTTTTCAAAGTTAATTTGAATTTCTTTTGTTGAAATAACCGAATAGGAACATTTAAGTGGTAGCTTATCATGCTTTACCTTGTTACAGTTACATTCTCTTGATCTTTCAAAGTTCATTTTGGATTTCTTTCCTTGAAATGCAAGAGTTGGAATATTTCAGTATTGTTTTGTCGTGGTTTACCTTGTCACAGTTACATTCTCTTGATTGTTAAAAGTTTATTTTTGGTTTCTGTCCTTGAAAAGCAAGAGTTGGAATATTTAAATAGTGTTTTTTTGTGATTTACCTTATCAATTTTGAATTATCTTCAATTTTCCAAGGTTTTTTTGTATATCTTTTCTTGAAATGAAAGATATGGACTATTTCAGTGGTGTCTTATCGTGATTTGCCCTGACATATCTACAATCCCATGATTTTTCAAAGTTAATTTTGGATATCTTTCCTTGAAATACAAGAGTTGGAATATTTCATTAGTGTTTTGTCGTGGTTTAACATGTCACAGTTACATTCTCTTGATTTTTCAATATTCATTTTGGGTTTCTTTCCTTGAAATGCAAGAGTTGGAATATTTAAGTAGTGTTTTGTTATGCTTTACCTTGTCACAGTAACATTCTCTCGATTTTTCAAAGTTCAATTTGAATTTCTTTCGTGAAATGCAAGAGTTGGAATATTTCAGTAGTGTTTTGTCGTGGTTTACCATGTCACTGTTACATGCTCTTAATTTTTCAAAGTTCATTTTGAATTTCTTTCGTAAAATGCAAAAGTTGGAATATTTCAGTAGTGTTTTATTGTGCTTTACCTTTTCACAGTTACATTCTCTTGATCTTTCAAAGTTCATTTTGAATTTCTTTCGTTGAAATGCAAGAGTTGGAATATTTCAGTAGTGTTTTGTCATGGTTTACCTTGTCACAGTTACATTCTCTTGATTTTTCAAAGTTCATTTTTGGATTTCTTTCGTTGAAATGCAAGAGTTGGAACATTTCAGTAGTGCTTTGTTATGGTTTACCTTATCACAGTTACATTCTCTTGATTTTTCAAAGTTAATTTTGTATTTCTTTCGTTGAAATTCATGAGTTGGAATATTTCAGTATTGTTTTGTCTTGATTTAACTTGTAACAGTTACATTCTATTGATTTTTCAAAGTTCATTTTTAATTTTTTTCGTGAAATGCAATAGTTGGAATATTTCAATAGTTTTTTATTGTGGTTTTACTTGTCAGAGTTAAATTATCTTTATTTTTTCAAAGTTCATTTTGGATTTCTTTCATTGAAATGCAAGAGTTTGTATATTTCACTAGTGTTTTGTCTTGGTTTACCTTGTAACAGTTACATTTTCTTGATTTTTCAAAGTTTATTTTGGATTTCTTTCCTTGAAATGCAAGAGTTGGAATATTTCAGTAGTCTTTTGTCGTGGTTTACCTTGTCACAGTTAAATTCTCTTGATTTTTCAAAGTTCATTTTTGAATTTCTTTCGTTGAAATGCAAGAGTTGGAATTTTTCAGTAGTGTTTTGTTATGGTTTACCTTGTCATAGTTACATTCTCTTGATTTTGCAAAGTTCATTTTGGATTTCTTTCCTTGAAATGCAAAAGTTGGAATATTTCAGTTGTGTTTTGTCGTGGTTTACCTTGTCACAGTTACATTTTCTTGATTTTTCAAAGTTCATTTTGGATTTTTACATTCTCTTGATTTTTCAAAGTTCATTTTGAATTTCTTTCGTTGAAACACAAGAGTTGGAATATTTCTGTAGTGTCTTGTTGTGCTTTAGATTGTCACTGTTACATTGTCTTGATTTTTCAAAGTTCATTTTTGGGTTTCTTTCGTTCAATGCAAGAGTTGGAATATTTAAGTAGTGTTTTGTTGTGCTTTACCTTGTCACAGTTACATTCTCTCGATTTTTCAAAGTTCAATTTGAATTTCTTTCGTGAAATGCAAGAGTTGGAATATTTCACTTGTGTTCTGTCGTGGTTTACCATGTCACTGTTACATTCTCTTAATTTTTCAAAGTTCATTTTGAATTTCTTTCGTAAAATGCAAGAGTTGGAATATTTCATTAGTGTTTTCTCGTGGTTTACCTTTTAAAAGTTACATTATCTTGATATTTCAAAGTTAATTTTGAATTTCTTTAGTGAAATGCAAGAGTTGGAATATTTCAGTGGTGTTTTATAATGGTTTACCTTGTCACAGTTACATTCTCTTGATTTTTCAAATTTCATTTTTGGATTTATTTCGTTGAAATGCAAGAGTTGGAATATTTCAGTAGTGCTTTGTTATGGTTTACCTTGTCACAGTTACATTCTCTTGATTTTTCAAAGTTTATTTTGGATTTCTTTCCTTGAAATGCAAGAGTTGGAATATTTCAGTAGTGTTTTGTCGTGGTTTACCTTGTCACAGTTACATTCTATTTATTTTTTAAATTTCGTTTTTAATTTTTTTTCGTGAAATGCAATAGTTGGAATATCTAATTAGTGTTGTATAGTGGTTTAACTTGTAACAGTTATATTATCTTGATTTTTTCAAAGTTCATTTTGTATTTATTTAATTTAAATGCAAGAGTTGGAATATTTCAGTAGTCCTATGTCTTTGTACACCTTGTCGAAATTACATTTTCTAGATTTTTCAAAGTTTATTGTGGTTTTCTTTCCTTTAAATGCAAAAGTTCGAATATTTAAGTAGTCTTTTGTCGTGATTTACCTTGTTACAGTTAAATTCTCTTGATTTTTAAAAGTTCATTTTTGAATTTCTTTCGTTGAAATGCAAGAGTTGGAATTTTTCAGTAGTGTTTTGTGAGTGTTTACCTTGTCATAGTTACATTATCTTCATTTTTCAAAGATAATTCTGATTTTATTTCATGAAATGCAAGAGTTGGAACATTTCAATAGTGTTTTATGATGGTTTACCTTGTCACAGTTACATTCTCTTGATTTTTCAAAGTCAATTTTGAATTTCTTTCGTGAAATGCAAGAGTTGGAATATTCCAATAGTGTTTTATCGTGGTTTACCTTGTCACAGTTACATTCTCTTGATTTTTCAAAGTTCATTTTGGATTTCTTTCCTTGAAATGCAAGAGTTTGAATATTTCAGTAGTGTTTTGTCGTGGTTTACCTTGTCACAGTTACATTTTCTTGATTTTTCAAAGTTCATTTTGGATTTCTTTCTTTGAAATGCAAGAGTTGGAATATTTCAGTAGTGTTTTGTCGTGGTTTACCTTGTCACAGTTACATTCTCTTGATTTTTAAAAGTTCATGTTTGGATTTCTTTCGTTGAAAACCAAGAGTTGGAATATTTCAGTAGTGCTTTGTTATGGTTTACCTTGTCACAGTTACATTCTCTTGATTTTTCACAAAGTTTATTTTGGATTTCTTTCCTTGAAATGCAAGAGTTGGAATATTTCAGTAGTGTTTTGTCGTGGTTTACCTTGTCACAGTTACATTCTCTTGATTTTTCAAAGTTCATTTTGGATTTTTACATTCTCTTGATTTTTCAAAGTTCATTTTGAATTTCTTTCGTTGAAATACAAGAGTTGGAATATTTCAGTAGTGTCTTGTTGTGATTTACCTTGTCACTGTTACATTCTCTTGATTTTTCAAAGTTCATTTTTGGGTTTCTTTCGTTGAAATGAAAGAGTTGGAATGTTTCAGTAGTGTTTTGTGGTGCTTTACCTTCTCACAGTTACATTCTCTTGATTTTTCAAAGTTCATTTTGAATTTTTTTAATTAAATTCAAAAGTTTGAATATTTCAATATTTTTTTGTCGTGGTATAACTTGTAAAAGTTACTTTATATCCATTCTTCAAATTTCATTTTTGATTTATTTACTTTAAATTAAAGATTTTGTTTATTTAACTAGTGTTTTGTCGTGGTTTAACTTGTCACAGTTACATTCTCTTGATTTTTCAAAGTTCATTTTGGATTTCTTTACTTTAAATGCAAGAGTTGGAATATTTCAGTAGTGTTTTGTCGTGGTTTACCTTGTCACAGTTACATTCTCTTGATTTTTCAAAGTTCATTTTTGTTTTTATTTAATTGAAATGCAAGAGTTGGAATATTTCAATAGTGTTTTGTCATGGTTTACCTTGTCACAGTTACATTTTCTTGATTATTTACAAAGTTCATTTTGGATTTCTTTCATTGAAATGCAAGAGTTAGAATATTTCAGTTGTGTTTTGTCATGGTTTACCTTGTCACAGTTACATTCTCTTGATTTTTCAAAGTTCATTTTGGATTTTTACATTCTCTTGATTGTTAAAAGTTCATTTTGAATTTCTTTCGTTGAAATAAAAGAGTTTGAATATTTAAGTAGTGTCTTGTTGTGCTTTACCTTGTCACTGTTACATTGTCTTGATTTTTCAAAGTTCATTTTTTGTTTTCTTTCGTTGAAATGCAAGAGTTGGAATATTTAAGTAGTGTTTTGTTGTTCTTTACCTTATCACAGTTACATTCTCTTGATTTTTAAAAGTTCATTTTGAATTTCTTTCCTTGAAATGCAAGAGTTGGAATATTTCAGTAGTGTTTTATCGTGGTTTACCATCTCAAAGTTACATTCTCTTGATTTTTCAAAGTTCATTTTGAGTTTCTTTCGTGGAATGCAAGAGTTGGAATATTTCAGTAGTGTTTTATTGTGGTTTACCTTTTCACAGTTATATTCTCTTGATATTTCAAAGTTAATTTTGGATTTATTTAATTGAAATGCAAGAGTTGGAATATTTCATTAGTGTTTTGTCATGGTTTACCTTGTCACAGTTACATTCTCATGATTTTTCAAAGTTTATTTTGGATTCCTTTCATTGAAAAGCAAGAGTTGGAATATTTCAGTAGTGTTTTGTTGTGGTTTACCTTGTCACAGTTACATTATCTTGATTTTTCAAATTTCAGTTTGGATTTATTTCGTTGAAATGCAAGAGTTGGAATATTTCAGTAGTGTTTTGTCATGGTTTACCTTGTCACAGTTACATTCTCTAGATTTTTCACAAAGTTTATTTTGGATTCCTTTCCTTGAAATGCAAGAGTTGGAATATTTCAGTAGTGTTTTGTCGTTGTTTACCTTATCAAAGTTACATTCTCTTCATTTTTCAAAGTTCATTTTGGATTTTTAAATTATCTTGATTTTTCAAATTTCATTTTGAATTTATTTCGTTGAAATACAATATTTTGAATATTTAATTAGTGTCTTGTTGTGCTTTACCTTTTCAAATTTACATTGTCTTTATTTTTCAAAGTTCGTTTTGATTTTCTTTCGTAAAATGCAAGAGTTGGAATATTTCAGTAGTGTTTTGTCGTGGTTTACCATGTCACTGATACATGCTCTTAATTTTTCAAAGTTCATTTTGAATTTCTTTCGTTGAATGCAAGAGTTGGAATATTTCAGTAGTGTTTTATCGTGGTTTAAGTTTTCACAATTATATTCTCTTGATATTTCAAAGTTCATTTTGGATTTCTTTCCTTGAAATGCAAGAGTTAGAATATTTCAGTAGTGTTTTGTAGTGCTTTACCTTCTTACTATTACATTCGCTTGATTTTTCCAATTTCATTTTGGACTTCTTTCGTTGAAATGCACGAGTTGGAATATTTCAATAGTGTTTTGTCGTGGTTTACCTTGTCAAAGTTACAGTCTCTTAATTTTTCCAAGTTTATTTCGGATTTTTACATTCTCTTAATTTTTCAAAGTTCATTTTGAATTTCTTTCGTTAAAATGCAAGGGTTGGAATATTTCAGTAGTGTCTTGTTGTGCTTTACCTTGTCACTGTTACATTGTCTTGATTTTTCAAGACAATTTTTGTGTTTCAAGTTCATTTTTGGGTTTCTTTCCTTGAAATGCAAGAGTTGGAATATTTCAGTTGTGTTTTGTCGTGGTTTACCATGTCACTGTTACATGCTCTTAATTTTTCAAAGTTCATTTTTAATTTCTTTCGTCAAATGAAAGAGTTGGAATATTTCATTAGTGTTTTATTGTGGTTTAACTTTTCACAGTTACATTCTCTTGATCTTTCAAAGTTAATTTTGAATTTCTTTCGTTGAAATGCAAGAGTTGGAATATTTCAGTAGTGTTTTGTCATGGTTTACCTTGTCACAGTTACATTCTCTTGATTTTTCAAATTTAATTTTTTGATTTCTTTCCTTTAAATGCAAGAGTTGGAATATTTCAGTAGTGCTTTGTTATTGTTTACCTTTTCCCAGTCAGATTCTCTTGATTTTTAGAAATTCATTTTGGATTTCTTTCCTTGAAATTCAAGAGTAGTATTATTTCAGTACTGTTTCGTCGTGGTTTAACTTGACACAGTTACACTATCTTTATTTTTCAAAGTTCATTTTTAATTTTTTTTCGTGAAATGCAAGAGTTGGAATATTTCAATAGTGTTTTATAGTGGTTGACCTTGTCAGAGTTACATTCTCTTGATTTTTTAAAAGTTTTTTTTTTATTTCTGTACTTGAAAAGCTAGATTTAAAATATATCATTAGTGTTTATTCTTGATTTACCTTTCCACAGGTAATTTTTATTGATTTTTCAAAGTTAATTTTTGATTTATTTAGTTGAAATGAAAGATTTGGACTATTTCAGTAGTCTTTTTTCGTTGTTTACCTTGTTAAGGTTAAATTCTCTTGATTTTTAATAGTTCATTTTTGAATTTATTTCTTTGAAATGAAAGAGTTGGAATATTTAATTAGTGTTTTGTTTTGTTTTACCTTGTCACAGTTACATTCTCTTTATTTTTCAAAGTAAATTCTGAATTTATTTCATTGAAATGCAAGAGTTGGAATATTTCAGTAGTGTTTTGTCATGGTTTACCTTGTCACAGATACATTCTCTTGATTTTTCAAAGTTCATTTTGGATTTTTACATTCTCTTGATTTTTCAAAGTTCATTTTGAATTTCTTTCGTGAAATGCAAGAGTTGGAATATTTCAATAGTGTTTTATCGTGGTTTACCTTGTAACAGTTACATTCTCTTGATTTTTCAAAGTTTATTTTGGATTTCTTTCCTTGAAATGCAAGAGTTGGAATATTTCAATAGTGTTTTGTCGTGGTTTACCTTGTCACAGTTAAATTTTATTGATTTTTCACAGTTTAGTTTTTATTTATTTACTAGAAATGCAAGATTTTGAATATTTCATGAGTTTGTTTTGGTGGTTTACCATTTCACAGTTAAATTCTCTTGATTTTTAAAATTTCATTTTTGGATTTATTTCGTTGAACTGCAAGAGTTGGAATATTTCAGTAGTGTTTTGTCATGGTTTACCTTGTCACAGTTACATTCTCTTGATTTTTCACAAAGTTCATTTTGGATTTCTTTCCTTGAAATGCAAGAGTTAGAATATTTCAGTAGTGTTTTGTCGTGGTTTACCTTGTCGCAATTACATTCTCTTGATTTTTCAAAGTTGATTTTGGATTTTTACATTCTCTTGATTTTTCAAATTTCATTTTGAATTTCTATAGTTGAAATAAAAGAGTTGGAATATTTCATTATTGTTTTGTTGTGCTTTACTATGTCACTGTTACATTGTCTTGATTTTTCAAAGTTCATTTTTGGGTTTCTTTCGTTGAAATGCAAGAGTTGGAATATTTCAGTAGTGTTTTGTTGTGCTTTAACTTCTCACAGTTACATTCTCTTTATTTTTCAAAGTTCATTTTGAATTTCTCTCGTGAAATGCAAGAGTTGGAATATTTCAGTAGTGTTTTATCGTGGTTTACCATATCAATGTTACATTCTCTTGATTTTTCAAAATTAATTTTGGATTTCTTTCTTGAAATCCAAGAGTTGGAATATTTCAATAGTATTTTGTCGTGGTTTACCTTTTTACAGTTACATTATCTTGTTTTTTAAAATCTCATTTGGATTTCTTTACTTGAACTTCGACAGTTGGAATATTTCAGTTGTTTTTTTTTGTGGATCAACTTGTTAAAGATAAGTTTTCTCTATTTTTAAAATTTAATTTTTAATCTTTTTACTTTAAATGAAAGAGTGTGAAAATTTCACTTGTTTTTTGTAGTTGTTTACCTTGTCTCAGTTACATTCTCTTGATTTTTCAAAGTTCATGTTTGGATTTATTTCGTTGAAATGCAAGAGTTGGAATGTTTCAGTAGTGTTATGATATGGTTTACCTTGTCACAGTTACATTCTCTTGATTTTTCAAAGTTTATTTTGGATTTCCTACCTTGAAATTCAAAATTCGGAATATTTTCAGTTGTATTTTGTCATACTTTATCTTATCATAGTTTCATTCTCTTAATTTTTCAAAGTTCATTTTGGATTTTTACATTGTCCTGATTTTTGAAAATTCATTTTGAATTTCTTTCGTGAAATGCAAGAGTTGGAATATTTCAGTAGTGTCTTGTTGTGCTTTACCTTGTCACAGTTACATTGTCTTGATTTTTCAAAGTTCATTTTTGTGTTTCTTTCCTTGAAATGCAAGAGTTGGAATGTTTCAGTAGTGTCTTTTTATGCTTTACATTGTCACTGTTACATTCTCTCTATTTTTCAAAGTTCGTTTTGGATTTCTTTCGTGAAATGCTAGAGTTGGAATATTTCAATATTGTTTTATCGTTGTTTAACATGTCACTGATACATGCTCTTGATTTTTCAAATTTCATTTCGAATTTCTTTAGTTAAATGCAAGAGTTGGAATATTTCAGTAGTGTTTTATTGTGGTTTACGTTTTCAAAGTTACATTCTCTTGATATTTCAAAGTTCATTTTGGATTTCTTTCCTTGAAAGGCAAGAGTTGGAATATTTCATTAGTGTTTTGTCGTGGTTTGCCATGTCACTGTTACATGCTCTTGATTCTTCAAAGTTCATTTTGGATTTCTTTCCTTGGAGGGCAAGAGTTGGAATATTTCAGTAGTGTTTTGTCATGGTTTACCTTATCACAGTCACATTCTCTTGATTTTTCAAAGTTTATTTTGGATTTCTTTCCTTGAAATGCAAGAGTTGGAATATTTCAGTAGTGTTTTGTCGTGGTTTACCTTGTCACAGTTACATTATCTTGATTTTTCAAAGTTCATTTTGGATTTTTACATTCTTTTGATTTTTCAAAGTTCATTTTGAATTTCTTGCATTGAAATGCAAGAGTTGGAATATTTCAGTAGTGTTTTGTCTTGGTTTACCTTGTCACAGTTTCATTCTCTTGAGTTTTCAAAGCTCATTTTGGATTTTTATCGTTGAAATGCATGAGTTGGAATATTTCAGTAGTGTTTTGTCATGGTTTACATTGTCACGGTTAAATTTTTTTAATTTTTAAAAATTCTTTTTGAAATTCTATCGTTGAAATGCAAGAGATGGAATGCTTTAGTAGTGTTTTGTTATGGTTTACCTTATCACAGTTACGTTCCCTTAATTTTTCAAAGTTCATTTTTAATTTCTTTCATTGAAAAGCAAGAGTTGTAATATTTCATTAGTGTTTTGTCGTTGTTTACCATTTCACATTTACATTCTCTTGATTTATAAATGTTCAATTTGTAATTCTGCTGTTGAAAGGCCGGAGTTGGATTATTTCAGTAGTGTTTTGTCGTGGTTTATCTTGTAACAGTCAAATTCCCTAAATTTTAAAAATTTAATTTTGAATATCTTTCGTTGAAATATTAGGGTTGGAATATTTCAGTAGTGTTTTGTCGTGGTTTACCTTTTAAAAGTTATATGCTATTAATTTTTCAAAGTTCAATTTGAATTTCATTCATTGAAATGCAAGAGTTGGATTATTTCAGTAGTGTTTGGTCGTGGTTTACCTTTTCACAGTTACATTTTCTTGATTTTTCAAAGTTCATTTTGGATTTCTTTCGGTGAAATGTGTTTTGTTGTGCTTTACCTTGTAAAAATTACATTCTCTTAATTTTTCAAAAGTTCATTTTTGGTTTCTTTCGTTGAAATGTAAGAGTTGGATTATTTCACTAGTGTTTTGTTGAGCTTTACATTGTCACATTTACATTCTCTTGATTTTTCAAAGTTCATTTTGGAATTTTTTTTGTTGAAAGGCAAGATTTTGAATATTTCAACATTGTTTTGTCATGGTTGTCCTTATCAAAGTTTTAGTCTCCTGTCTTTCCAGAGTTCATTTTTTGTTTCTTTCATTGAAATTTGATATTGGGAATATTTAAGTAGTGTTTTTTTTTGCTTTTCCTTTTCACATATACCTTCTCTTGACTTTTAAAAGTTCATTTTGAATTTCTTTCATTGAAATGCAAGAGTTGAAATATTTTAGTAGTGTCTTGTCGTGGTTTACCTTGTCACAGTTACATTCTCTTGATTTTTCAAAGTTCATTTTGGATTTCTTTCGTTGAAATGCAAGAGTTGGAATATTTCAGTAGTGTCTTTGTCGTGGTTTAGCTTGTCACAGTTACATTCTCTTGATTTTTCAAAGTTCATTTTGAATTTATTTCGTGAAATGCATGAGTTGGAATATTTCAGTAGTGTTTTGTCATGGTTTACCTTGTCACAGTTACATTCTCTTGATTTTTCAAAGTTCTTTTTGTATTTTTTTTCGTGAAATGCAAGATTTGGAATATTTCAATAGTGTTTTTTAGTGGTTTACCTTGTCAGAGTTACATTCTCTTGATTTTTTCAAAGTTCATTTTGGATTTCTTTCCTTGAAATGCAAGAGTTGGAATATTTCAGTAGTGTTTTGTCGTGGTTTACCTTGTCACAGTTACATTCTCTTGATTTTTAAAAGTTTATTTTGGATTTCTTTCGTTGAAATGCAAGAGTTGGAATATTTCAGTAGTCTTTTGTCGTGGTTTACCTTTTCACAGTTAAATTCTCTTGATTTTTCAAAGTTCATTTTTGAATTTCTTTCGTTGAAATGCAAGAGTTGAAATATTTCAGTAGTGTTTTGTTATGGTTTAGCTTGTCTCAATTACATTCTCTTGATTTTTCAAATTTTATTTTGGAGATCTTTCATTTAAAGGGATTAGCTGGTAAATTTTAGTAGTGTTTTGTTGGGCTTTACCGTGGAACAATTACTTTCTTTGGATTTTCAAAGTTCAATTTGGATTTTTACAACCTCTTGATTTTCCATAGATCCTTAGGAACATCTGTCGTTGTAGAGAGAGTTGTAGTATATGTAAGGTATGTTTCGTCATGTTATTAATTGTCGCAGTTAAATTCTCTTGATTTTTCAAAGTTCATTTTGAATATCTATCCTGAGATGCAAGATGTGGAATATTTCCATAGTGTTTTATCATGCTATACCTTGTCACAGTTACATTCTCTTGATTTTTCAAAGTTCATTTTGGATTTCTTTCCTTGAAATGCAAGAGTTTGAATATTTCACTTGTGTTTTGTCGTGGTTTACCTTGTCACAGTTACATTCTCTTGATTTTTCAAAGTTCATTTTGAATCTCTTTCCTTGAAATGAAAGAGTTTGAATATTTCAGTAGTGTTTTGTCGTGGTTTACAGTGCCACATTTACATTCTCTTGATTTTTCAAAGTTCATTTCTGGATTTCTATCATTGAAATGCAAGAGTTTGAATTGTTCAATAGTTCTTTGCCATGTTGATATAAGTCACCAGTAGATTCTCTATATTTTTCACAATGTCCATTTTTGATTTATTTAGTTTAAATGAAATAGTTGGAAGATTTAAGTCGTGTATTTCAATGGTTTAAATTGACATTTTTACATTCTTTTAATTTTTCATAGTTCATTTTGTATTTTTAAATTCTATTGAGTTTTCAAAGTTAATTTTGAATCTCTTTCATTGAAACGCAAGAGTTGGAATATTTCAGTAGTGTCTTGTTGTGCTTTACCTTGTCACTGTTACATTCTCTTGATTTTTCAAAGTTCATTTTTGTGTTTCTTTCTTTCAATTCAAGAGTTGGAATATTTAAGTAGTGTTTTGTTGTGCTTTACCTTGTCACAGTTACATTCTCTCGATTTTTCAAAGTTCAATTTGAATTTCTTTCGTGAAATGCAAGAGTTGGAATATTTCAGTAGTGTTTTGTCGTGGTTTAACATTTCACTGTTAAATGCTCTTGATTTTTTCAAAGTTCATTTTGAATTTCTTTTGTGAAAAGCAAGAGTTGGGATATTTCAGTAGTGTTTTTTTGTGGTTTAACTTTTCACAGTTACATTCTCTTGATATTTCAAAGTTCATTTTGGATTTCTTTCGTTGAAATGCAAGAGTTGGAATATTTCAGTAGTGTTTTATCGTGGTTTACCATGTCACAGTTACATTCTCTTGATTTTTCAAAGTTCATTTTTGGATTTCTTTCGTTGAAATGCAAGAGTTGGAATATTTCAGTAGTCTTTTGTCGTGGTTTACCTTGTCACAGTTAAATTCTCTTGATTTTTCAAAGTTCATTTTTGAATTTCTTTCGTTGAAATTAAAGAGTTGGAATATTTCAGTAGTGTTTTCTTGTGGTTTAAATTGCCACAGTTACATTCTCTTGATTTTTCAAAGTTCATTTTGGATTTCTTTCATTGAAATGCAAGAGTTGGAATATTTCAGTAGTGTTTTGTTATAGTTTAACTTGTCACAGTTAAATTCTCTTGATTTTTCAAAGTTCATTTTGGATTTTTACATTCTCTTGATTTTTCAAAGTTAATTTTGAATTTCTTTCGTGAAATGCAAGAGTTGGAATATTTCACTAGTGTTTTGTCGTGGTTTACCATGTCACAGTTACATTCTCTTGATTAATTGTGACAAGGTAAACCACGACAAAACACTAGTGAAATATTCCAACTCTTGCATTTCAACGAAAGAAATTCAAAATGAACTTTGAAAAATCATGAGAATTTAACTGTGACAAGGTAAACCACGACAAAACGCTACTGAAATATACCAACTCTAGCATTTCAATGAAAGAAATCCAAAATGAACTTTGAAAAAATCAAGAGAATTTAACTCTGACAAGGTAAACCACTATAAAAAACTACTGAGATATTCCAACTATTGCATTTCACGAAAAAAAATACAAAATGAACTTTAAAAAATCAAGAGAATGTAACTGTGACAAGGTAAACCATGACAAAACACTACTGAAATATTCCAACTCTTGCATTTCAATGAAAGAAATCCAAAATGAACTTCGAAAAATCAGGAGAATGTAACTGTGACAAGGTAAACCATAACAAAGCACTACTGAAATATTCAAACTCTTGTCTTTCAACTAAAGAAATCCAAAAATGAACTTTGAAAAATCAAGAGAATTTAACTGTGACAAGGTAAACCACGACGAAAACATACTAAAATATTCCAACTCATGCATTTCATGAAAGAAATTCAAAAGGAACTTTGAAAAATCAAGAGAATGTAACTGTGACAAGGTAAAGCACAACAAAACACTACTAAAATTTTCCAACTCTTTCATTTCAACGAAAGAAATCCAAAATGAACTTTGAAAAATCAAGAGAATGTAAAAATCAAGAGAATGTAACTGTGACAAGGTAAACCACCACAAAACACTACTGAAATATTCCAACTCTTGCATTTCAAGGAAAGAAATCCAAAATGAACTTTGAAAAATCAAGAGAATGTACCAGTGACAAGGTAAAGCACGACAAAACACTACTGAAATATTCCAACTCTTACATTTCAATGAAAGAAATCCAAAATGAACTTTGAAAAATCAAGAGAATGTAACTGTGACAAGGTAAAACACGACAAAACACTACGGAAATATTCCAACCCTTGCATTTAAAGGAAAGAAATCCAAAATGAACTTTGAAAAATCAAGAGAATGTAACTGTTACAAGGTAAAGCACAACAAAACACGACTGAAATATTCCAACTCTTGCATTTCAATGAAAGAAATCCAAAATGAAAAATCAAGAGAATGTAACTGTGACAAGGTAAACCACGACCAAACACTACTGAATTTAAGTATGTTTCATCTCATTCGAAGACATGTAAAAAAAAAAGTTGAAGAAATATATCATGTTAAAAAAATATCAAAAAAAAATGGGGAGGGGGGGGGGGCAAAAAGTTGGAGGGGAGGGGGCGCCCTCCAAGTTTGGGGATAGGGGACCTTTGGGGGGTTGATGTCTCTGGTGGTTAGAGTTGTTGGTGCTTATGATCCTTGATGGTTCGTAATCACATACACCCTACAACTTGATTTGCAAGGATTTCTAAGCTTTGTTCTGAATTTCATTATTAAAATTCTTTTCTTGCCATCTACATCTCTCTTAGTATCAACTTTTAGTATACTATAACGTTAGACTCTATTTTAAACTGACAACACTGTTCAAACATCACTTGTGTATTATACAGAACACATCGGAGAGGTAGAGCTCGCAATGTCATTCTATCATCATTAACCATTTTCATAGATTTATGTTGTCTCAAATTTATAATAAATAAGGTATGAATTAACATGCTCTTCAGGGTTACCTTAACTGCTAATCACTTTAACCCTTTTTCTGCACCTTCATACAATCCAATTCGCAAATACTATCTAGCTCTGTTTTTTTTCTCTATTATTCAATTAATATCGCTTGTATAGTCCAATTCGCGAATCCCTTATCCCTTTTTGCAAATGTCAATCAAACAATTCTAGACATTTTACATTCTTAATCAAACTACTCTCGAGTTAAGGCAATTGTCCAAAAAAAAATATATCGCTTTTTGCAAGGGGAATTCCCGCTCGTAGCTACTCACTCTCTTTGAAAAGGTGTAGAGCATCCATGGAAATGTTTTTGCCAACTTTTTTGCAATGTGCACGTGAAGCTATGCTGCATATTCTTGTGCAATTCCATGTATTTTTTCATGTATTTTTGAAAGTGCTTAATAGATTACTACTGACCAAAAAAAAGAAAAAAAAAGAAAAACAGGCTTAGGTTATATGGCTGTAATACTGTAAAAAAAGGTGTTACAGCCAACATTAATCGTATCAATAATAATGCTTGAAAAAAAAAAATTACAATTTACAACTAGATTTGGGATGCTTGTACCCAGTAACAAAAACTTATGACTTACTTGACTTTAGTCCCATCCGTCCTTGGAAGTCGTTTTGGGGTCTCTTTTTTCGCCATTCTATGGTGACTCTGAGAATCTACTGAGTCACCTTCTCAGTAGGACCTCCCCAAGGCCACTTAGCGCGTCCCAAGTTGGCAGATAGGAGAACTCCCTACAGATATGTAGGGTACCTCCATTGAACAGGAGCCGCCGACTAAGGGGGGACCTAGCCCCTGGGGGTCCACTAACTGGACCCCCCGACTGGACTGAGGATGCCCGCCGACTAAATGGGGCATCCTCACTCGGCGGTCATAAATACAGGTGAAGGAGGATGAAGGCCCCTCTAATATAGACCGGCCTGGGCCCACCAGCGCGTGGACATGTCCCGTCAGTTACGAACCTTCTCCCAACAATGGTTTAAATTGCATGGTTCTACAGGATACCATCGTGGGAGGATCCTCTTCAGGGGAACAACTGCAAAAGGATGGATAACCCGGACACGGACACGGACGACTCCTGTAAGTTGAAGGAAAGGAGCAGCTTGGAATTAACAAGTCAGGTTAACAAACAGGGTTTTTACGCCACACCCCATAAAGTGTATTGATTAGTTTAATTTTCCCGATCTTTGGTATTTCTTCCGGAAGGCAAAAATGTATGTACACTATTAGTTTTGCCTTTAGTCAATCAGAACTTACTTCAGCTTTGAAACTACGGCTGTCGTTAGTGTTATCAGATAGAGCGCATTTACACCATTCAGGTGTTTTTTGTTATACTGTTGGGCATTGAATTCTTCAATTCAACACGTTTTAAATCTTATTTTTCATTGCCGATTCGGCGTAATGTTTCTAAAAAAAAAATCTTTTTTATTCGGCACATGATTAGCCAAAATTTATTGGCTGCCTCTAAAATACCTGACAGGTTACAATTATGGCTAAAATAAAAACACCAACAAATTTGAAAAACTGTATTTTTAATAAGGTCTAATAAAAATAATATATTTGTTATAAATAAAATAAAAATAATATATCACTTACAATAGAATGCCTTACTTTTTTTTATTAATTTCAAGTGTAAATTAAAAAAGAAGGAAAAGCAAAAAAAATGTTCTTTTCAAGAAAAGTTTGTTTCAGGAATCACTAAAACATCAAGACCAAAGTTTTTTGTTCTTTTACTTTTTATTTGTTCCATCTAAATTTCAAACGCGGCACTTCTGTTATTTATAAATGTTTATGATTGAGACCTTTTATGATCCCTGAACCGAGTCTAACCATTTATTTTGCAGTAGTTTATTGTAGACCGATCTTAATGTTTTAAAGGTTCAACCGACCCAAGGCTGGTCATATAATTTAACTGACAAACGAAAATGGTTTGGATGTGTAAGGAAGGCTTAGGGTTAGTACTGAAATGATTCGATTTGAATTATTTTGGTTCAAAACTCTAACGGTTCGCAAACCTCTTTTAGGAGAAATCACTACAAACAGGAAATTCAAATCAAATTTTTTTCAAATCAAACTAATTTATTTAACATAAAAAAATACAATCAAATTTACAGCAGCCATCTACAAAAACCCGAAGGTTTGTTTACGATGGCTGCAAATCCATCAAATCACAAATCAAATGCAAATCACAGTGGAGTTTCGCCACTTCCCCCCTCCCCATTTCCAAACCGTAAAAGCCTGAGGCCTACTACGTAATTTGCGTTCTACTGAAAAAGAAAATATATTATAAATTATTTCTTTTATATTTAAAACATTGAAAAATAAAAATAAAAATTAGAGTGATAAAGAATCATGAATAGATGAGCTTTTAGCAATTAATATCATTATATATCAAATAATCAGTTTAATTTTATTGATTTTTTCCAAGCATTATTCAAAACACATTTAGTTTTCATTAAGGCGCAAATTGCGCAATTTGCTTTGGGCTTTTACGATTAGGAAAAGAAGAGGGAGACATGACATTTTTACATCCGTTTTCAGTTTTACTTAAATATTCAATTCAATTTTTACGAGTTATAAGATTTATTTATTCACTAAAATCAGTACCTCTTATCTGTATATTTCCTATGATTGTTTGTTTAATTTCTGCTTGTTTTAGGTTTCATTTATACTTTAATAGCAGTTTCTGGTCGTTTTGAGCTTGATTTTATAGGATTAACAGGAATTTATTTCTGTTGGCTGGTCTTAAGTTTAATATGTTTCTTTACTTTTCTTTTAAAAACTTCCATTTTTGACAGTTTTTTTTAACTAATCTAAAAAAGATGCAGAAAAAATCAGTGATTAAATAAATAAGATTATGATTTACTCGTGTACAACATAAACTGATTCCTAGAAATCAGTTTTTGGAGCTAAGAAAGTATCATTTTCCTTTCGTTCTTGTGCTTTTTAGTAGGCTATTGAGAAGTAAGGTATGTTCTGGAAAATTATAAAAAAAATTGCAATATTTGGAAGCTTGCAGTTCTGTTTCAAAATTTCCAAAGCGTAAATTAGTTTCAAGTTTTCTATCTCTTATTGTTTTCGAGTTACAGATTGCTAAATTTACAAATGACTAAAAATTAAAAAATTAAAATACTAGAGAATTCAGTAAAAAAAAATACTGAAAAAAAATATTTAGAGTATTAAACTAAGAAATAGAAATTGCGAAAAACCTTCGGCTTTGACTTTTTAAGTACCCCGCTTTGGCAAAATCTTGTTTTCTAATGAAACGTGCTGAAAAGCAGCCTAGATCGAAGAAAAAAAATTATAATTGTAAAATATGAAAAAAAAAATACATGGAGCAGTAAAATCAAACAGTTCGGGGTAACGACTGTAAGTAAGGAGCGACCAGGCTCAATAGTAACCGAAATTCTAAAAAACGGAATTTTGATAAAAATAAATACATATCAACAGAGTTTGGTTTTTATGCTGATTTCAAATATATAAGTTTATTAAATTTAGTCTTATCAATCAAAGGTTACGAGCCTGAGAAAATTTCCCTGATTTTTGAAAAAGGGAGAAACACCCCCTAAAAGTCATAGAATCTTACTGAAAATCACACCATCAAATTGAGTGTATCAGAGAACCCTAATGTAGAGGTTCTAAGCTCCTATCTGCAAAAATATGGAATTTTGTATTTTTTGCGAGAAGAAATATCACGGATGCGTGTTTATTCTTTTTTTTTTTTTTCAGGGATGATCTTATCGACCTAGTAGCCCTAGAATATCAGGAGAAGTCTCATTCGAACGGAAATTAAATGTTCTAGTGTGTACTTTTTAAGTGACAAGGAAATTGGAGGGCAACTGGGCCCCCTCCCACTCACTTTTTTTCTCAAACTCGTCCGATCAAAATTTTGAGATTGCTATTTTATTCAGCATAATAGAAAGGCCGAATAATTATGCTTTTGGAGATGTTATGAACCCCCACAGTCCCTGGGGAAATCTCTTTAAGTTACAAAATTTGCCCATTGTTTAAGTTTAGTATTTGTTATTGGGAAGTATGCATACATTTTTCGGGTGGGAGGGGTGTGTGTGTTAATTTTCTGCTGGTGGGATTTTCAATGAGGACAATTTTACATGGGGAGGGAAGTTTTCAGGGGGTTAGTTTTTCAGGGGAAATTTTACTCTGGGAAATTTGTCAGAACTCCCATGCGAAATTCTTTTTATGTCTGTTTTCTCTTTGCCGACTAAATTTTGCGCGTGGATATGTCAAGGGTAATTTTCCGGGGTAAATTTTCTCCAGGATTGAATGGTTGAGAGAATAAATCCGTGAGGAAGAGGGATTTTTTCGTGTAGGTGAAGTCAAATTTCCTGGCCTTATTTCAAGATATTGAACCACTTTGGTCTGATTAGATTTTATTCTTTTTCTTATAACACAGTTTTTCTTATATCAAAATCCCTGCCTCTCGTGCATTGTTAAAAAAATAAAAATAAATTGTTGTTTCAACTGAAAGTAAGGAGCAACATTAAAACTTAAAACGAACAGAAATTATTTATTACGTATATGAGGGGGGTTGCTCCTCCTCAACACCTTGCTCTTTCTGCTAAAGTTTGAATTTTGTCCCAATTCTTTAAGAAAGACTCCTGTAACACTGTTCGTTTAATTAGAACAATAAGAAGGGTTTTTTTAAATTACTAAAAAACTTTAGCGTAAAGGGAGAGGTGTTGAGGAGGAGCAACTCTCCTCATATATGTAATAATTTCTGTTCGTTTTAAGTTTTAAGGTTGCTCCTTACTTTCAGTTGAAAAATTTTTTTTTTTTATTTAATAATACACGAGAGGCGAGATTTTTATATATGAAAAACTGTGTTATAAGAAAAAGAAGAAAATCTAATCAGACCAAAGTGGTTCAATATCTTGAATTAAAGCGGTCTTAACTTCGGATTAAGGCATCAGCAAATTAAGGCAATTCCCGCATAAACTGAGGGCTACTCTGGCTATAAATGTAGTTGATAATAAAAAAGCCGATCAGAAACATCTAGGTGACTTGATTTGTTGATAGTTCTTTTCTCTTCTGTTTGAGAACTATATTTCTGGCTTCAATTTCAAGTCAGAACACATTCAATTTTAGTATATTCAAGCCAGAACAACAAGCCAGAACTTATTCAATTAAAGAAAAAAAATAAGCAGGAAAAGAATACAATAATAAAATGAACCAAGCTGAATTGGCAAAAAAGCGATGGCAATTTTTTTTCTGAGCTAAACGGTGTTTAGTAATTTGAAGTAAATAATACTTTTAAATTAAAACGAATAAATTATTTCTTATAAGACTCCCAAACACTAGCAACAATACAGGCTAGATATTAACGAATGTTACACAAACAAACATGAATGCCCTATAAGATAGAAATTATGAAAAACTGTGAAAACCATGAAATACATTCTCGAATGTTAACTTTAAGAAATCTTATTTTCTGTATAGCACTACCATCAGAACCAGATACTAGATTCAACTCGTCAACTCGATGTCAACTCAATGTCATACTAGATGTCACCTCGAAGTGTTTGTAATTTGGTCAAAACTTTCCAGCTCTTCTTTCTTTATCTCCTCATCTTTCTTTCCTATAATGACCTTGTAAGTGTCTCGTACGTTCATGTTCTTTATCTTCACTTTATCTTCCTTACCCGTATAGTATTGACTTTTAATATAAATTTCATCCCCAGGATGTAGGCCACCTTCAAACCTACCATAAAAAACATATCCCTTTGAATTAAAAAAATCGTAGATTTTACGAATTTCCAATTTAGGCTTACCATACACTTCTATCATAAAAACGGCAATATCAACTTTTTCAAACGGTATTGTTTTTAGGACATCGAATTCAACACCCTCTATATCTAATATAAATAAGTCGATTCTAGACATCTGAGCTGCGAGAAGAGCTGTATATATTGGCACGCAAGGTATTTCCACAAGATCCTCTGTACTCTCGTTGCGGTCTCCTATGATTTCATTTAGGACGTAGCCAGTACCAGGATTCACATCTAAAATGAAAGTAAATTTCTTAGTATTATAGGACATGTTCAATTTAGAGTTTCGTTTGGGGGCTCAACTTACAAAGTGATATCTTTCTTCTTAGGATATCCCAAATACTCAGACAATCGGGTTAACAACTTGCAATAGCTGATCTCTTAAAATGAAATATTAGTCTGCTATGAATGTAAAAAGCATATATTCAAGCTCTAATAGAACAAAAAATTTGTAGTTTTATTTTTAAGATCTAAGAAATAAAAAAGAAATTCCAGTGTTCTGATCAATCTATTTAAGGGTTTAATGTTTTAGGAAAACTACTATTACTAATACATCTATTAACACTTCACTGCAGCCCCAAGCCACACGAGGCTAACACAGCTGCGCACGTTACTATTCCCGAATCTATTGAAGGCTTCACTCATGAATGACAGGGAGAATCAGAACGAGTCAAAAATGAAAACAAGTAAGTATGAAATGAATTGTAAAATAAATTGTAAAACTATCTAAATGTATAATGAATTTCAAATGAAGGTGACAAAGCCTTCTTTTTGTTCTAATTGGAAAAGAAACGTTGAATTTATGCTTGTATACTTGACTGGTCTGATCGTTGTATATGTGATCGAAATATCTAGGCTTTTGTACCTCTTTTCACTGTCTATATAAATGGACTTGTTCCCATTTGAACGTACATTTGTTCGTCCCAGAAAGGTGGAGTTGTCTGGGAAAAGGATACCTAATTTAAGGTATTACTTCGAAAATACGTCGTATATATGGACCAATCAACTATACAACAATAAATTCAACATTTCTTTTACAATTAGAAGACAGAGGAGTCTTTGCCACCTTCATTGGAAATTCAGGTTGCATTTAGGTAGTATTAAAAAAGAAAATTTATATCTTAAGACTTTGAATGAACTCTGTTATTGACCTTTCCAAAAGAAAAATCTAGTGAACGAAATGGAAGTTAATTATTTTGTTTTGTATAAATACGTTAGTTTTAATTTTAATACTTTAGTATTTCACCTGGTGGCGATCGCTGTATATGTGATGGAAATATCTACACTTTTGTACCTGTTTTCATTGTCTAAATATATCCCCATTTGAACGTTTATTTGTTTGTCATAGAAAGGCAGCGTAGTCTGGGAAAAGGATACCTAATTTAAGGTATTACCTCGAAAAGGTAATTTCGTGATAGAGTTTCAGCCTTTTGATTAGTAGTAATCTATTAAGCACTTTCAAAAATACATGGAATTGCACAAAAATATGCAGCATAGCTTCACGTGCGCATTGCAAAAAAGTTGGCAAACCTATAAAGTGGTCAAACATGTTTTGAGAGTATACTCGAGATTGTAATAAGACAATCAGACTGGTTTTTGAGGCAACATCCGTTTTATGGGCCAATCAGAGACAGCGGAGGTTACTCAATATACGATAACTTGATTGGTGATTGTATTTGAATAAAAGGAATGGTTTTCATTGCAATTCATATTAGTAAGAGAATTGAATTCAGAGAGAATAGTTTATTTGAGAGGATATTAGTAGAGAAAATGAGTGGTGCATTTACACTATTGGAGATTGATGCTGGAGCCGGCAGCAACGATATACGAGTACCAAATGTGGCTGTGGAAATAACCGGAGGCTGTAGACTATGCCTTGAATGGGACGATATGTATGCTAGATACGTGATATCATTAAGCAAATTTAAGCAGGAGGAGCAATTATGTTTTGCTGAGAAACTGAATATTGTGCATATAAATAGACTTCAAGCAGAATTAGATGTGCTAGTGAAACATATTTATGAGAACAATATGTATCAATGAATATCATTGATGTAATTATGCTCAATAAAATTGTTTCTAAATCAAAGGTATTTTTCATTCTATTGTAGACTAGCCTATATTTTTTAGAATAGAAAAAAATCTTGTTAGTCTATAAGTGGTTTCATTATATTGATTGCAATAAAAAATGAATGGATTTTAGAAAGAACATATCATGAGGGATCTAGTTTATATGAGCAAGCGTTTGATTCTAGGTGATAATTCTCTAGAGTTGTCTTTTCAATAGAAAACATTTCCTCGGGAAATACTTGTCGATATAAGGAAAACTGATTCTCTATCATTAGACTATAGTATGAAGCTTTTACGTCGTGGTCCAAATGCATTTAAATAATTTATTGATATATTGATCACGACACGGCAAAATGATATTGTGAATATGCTTTTAAACACTAGTTTAGAAATTTAGGACTTTTTTTCTCATAAGAAAGATGGTGTTCAAGGATGATTTACTCCTCTCTCTCTCTCTCACTATCCCAGTCAATTTTTTGCTGTTGGTAGCTCAGTTTCATTGTGGCAGTGAGAGTGTCAACACATGAAAAAAATTTTCCATACATGTCCCCTATGTATGTACACACTGTGAAGCTGGTCATCATGTAAGAATTGCACAATGGTTGACGTGTATTATGACAAGTGTAGATTATACAACCCGTGTAAATTGCATAGAGGATATGTTGTGCAAATTCAAGGTTGTAATTCCTGTCTTGAAGAGGTGTGTGACTCTCGTCCTAGAGGGCACCTATGCTCTAATTGCCACTATGATAAATGTAATCAGTGGGAGAATACATATCCCGGTAAGATTGGAAAGAATCCTATCCGTGATTTTAGTTTATTGTTACGAGATTGGTATTGTCGTGGTTTTAGATTGTTCTGGGAGGAGGAGGTGGCTCAACGATTCAACTGTTCGAACAGCAAAAGAATATTATTTCTATGTCCTCATTGTGAAGACAATGGGTGTTATGATTATAAGCCCACTGATTTTTATTTGGCTGTGACGGAGTGTGATTCGAAACTTGAGGACACTGTTTGTGAAATTGCTTCAAATAAGCAAATTGAAACATGTGAATTTTATAGAATAAATGAGAATAGTATCATTGACTATACAAAGAGATATGACAAGAGTGATGTTACACTCTACTGTAGAAAATGTGACCCTGACATTGTAGTACATCAGGATCAGTATACTATGAATTCGGATAATCTACCTGCATTAGTTGTTGTCGACAAGTATCTATACTCTAGTAGAGATAATCTAAAGAGTAGAAAGTCGTTTTATCATGTATACGTACAGTTATTTATTAATAAACAATTTCACATACATTTTAGAACATTTTAATCGAGGCACTAAAGTCAATATTAAATACGCTTGTAAGTATATTTTCCACTAGAAAGTCGTGCAATCGGGGTAAGTCAACGTAGATGTCAAAACGCTTGTAGGTGTAGCCACGACATCTGACAATTGCATGGCATACATGTCCCAGTACAAGTCCTATTGTATACCATCGGACTTCAATGAAAAAATTCCAAGCGTTAACAATACCCTAATCATTGTTAATAGCAGTCCATCGACTTTGAAGATCAGCCATTGGCTACACATCTTTCAAACAGCAAAAAATATTGAATTTTTTTATCCTCTTGGCCTATCGTATAAATTCTACACGCCATACATCAGGAACTTTATTGAAAGCAGTGGGAAAACCATTATTCAAAATCAACGAAGAGTACAGGATTTAATAACTAGGATATGTGGCTTTCGTTCACTACTCTTTTTCATGTTCAGATGCCATGGCTATAACCTCAAACATTTTCTAGACATCTACGTTGATGTACCTCGATTGAACAATTTTCTAGTGTAAAATATACTTACAAGCGTATTTAATATTGATTTTAGTGCCCTACAAATAAAATGTTCTAAAAATGTATGTGAAATTGGTTATTAATAAATGATAAAAATTTATGTACATGATAACACAAGTTTTCTACTCTTAACATTTAATCTTATACTACTTAAATGTATCTGTCGATGACAACTAGTGCAGGTAGATCATCTGAATTCACATTATCCTGATCCTGATCTAGTGCAATGTCGGGATCACATTTTCTACAATAGAGTGTAACTTCACTCTTTTCATGTCGCTTAGTATAGCCAATGAGACTATTCTCATTCTTTCTATAGAATTCACATGTTTCAATTTGCTTATTTGAAGCAATTTCACAAACAGTGTCCTCAAGTGTCGAATCACATTCCGTCACAGCCAAATAAAAATCAGTGGGCTTATAATCATAACACACATTGTCTTCACAACTATGACGTAGAAACCATATTCTTTTGTCGTTCCAACAGTTGAATCACTGACCCGACTCTTCCTCCCAGAGCAATCTAAAACCACGACGATACCAGTCTCGTAGCAATAAACTAGAATCGCGGTTGGGATTCTTTCCAATCATACAGGGATATGTATTCTCCTACTGATTACATTTATCATAGTGACAATTGGAGCATAGGTGCCCTCTATGATGAGAGTCACACACCTCTTCAATACGGGAAGTACAATCTTAAATTTGTACAGCATATCCTCTATGCAATTTACTCGGCTTGCATAATCTACACTTTTCATCATACTCATCAATCATTGTTCAATTCTCACATGATGACCAACTGCCCAGTTTGTACATACATAGCTGACATGTATGGAACATTTTTTCATGTGTTGACATTCTCACTGCTACAATGAAACTGAGCTAACAACAACAAGAAATTTTCGGAGATAGAGAGAAAGGAGTAAATCATTATTGAACGCCATCTTTCTCAAGAAAAAAGTCCTAAATATCTAAAATAGTGCTTAAAATCATATCAACAATATTATTTAACAATGTCGTGACCCATATATCCAAAAATTGTGTAATTGCATTTGGACCACGATGTAGAAGCTTTATACAGTACTCTAATGATGGAAAATCTGTTTTGATTATATTTACAATCATTTCCCGAGAAAATATCTTCTTTTGAATAGACAGCTCTAGAAAATCATCATCTAGAATCAAACGTTTTTCCACAAGCATTAGATTACCCATGATTTGCTGTTTCATGAATCTTCCTCTTTTTTCGGGCTCTAACACTCTTGCAAAAGACGACAGACAAGCCGGGATTTTTTCTATTTTAAAAAATATACTCTTGGACCCAGCATACAGAAAATACATCGGAATTAGGAAAAAATCCCTCAAATAAATTCGAAATAAAGTTAACCAGTGGCGTAGTGTGTTCTCATCAACTTATTCTGATAGCATATCTAAAAATGCCTGAATTTTACTTATATGCACAATTTTCATTTTTTCAGAAAAACATAGTTCCTCCTCCTGCTTAAATTTGCTTAATGATATCACGTATCTACCATACATATCGTCCCATTCAAGGCATAGTCTACAGCCACCGGTTATTTCCACAGCCACATTGGGTACTCGTATATCATTACTGCTACCGGCTCCATCATTAATCTTCAATAATGTAAATGCACCACTCATTTTTTCTCTACTAATATCCTCTCAAATAAACTATTCTCTCTGAATTCAATTCTCTTACTAATATGAATTGTAGTGAAAACCATTCCTTTTATTCAAATCCCAATCACTAATCAAGTTATTTTTGAAAGTGCGTACACCCTTACTACTGCCATTTTGTTCATCATAATTTAAAGGCCCAATACATTGGGGGAATTTGCCCGAATTCCTAAATAAAATTATTTTTGTATGCGTTGCTCACTCTTTTCCGTCTCAATTTTACGCGAGGGGTTGTTAAGGGTAATTTTTCGCTGGAATTGAATTGTTTAGAGGATATTTCCATGGGGAGGGGGATTTCCCCATGGAGGTGGGGCTGTTTCTAAGGACCGTTTTTGGGGGTCGTTTTTCAAATAACCTGGCATTATTTAAAAACGATCAGAAATTAGATAAGAAAAAGTTTTTCAACTGAAAGTAAGGAGCAACATGTAAACCTAAAACGAACAGAAATTATTACGTATATGAAGGGATTTGACCCTTCCTCAACACCTCAATCTTTACGCTAAAGTTTGAATTTTGTCTCAGTTCTTTACGATCGACTCCTGAAACACAATGGTCATTTAATTAGAAGAATAATAAGCTATTTTAAAAGTACAAAAAAACTTTAGCGTAAACAATGAAATGTTGAGAAGGGGGCGACCCCCTTCATAAACGTAATAATTTCTGTTCATTTTAAGTTTTAATGTTGCTCCTTACTTTCAGTTGTTTTTTTTTAATTTAATACCGACAAGAGGCCAAAAGGGCAAGATTACTCTTCCGAGGATAGGAATGGAGGAATGAGCTTATGACAGAGTAGAGCCCCCCAACCATCTTACAGTACCAGAACAACTCCTGGCTTCATACCCAGCCTATCCTAATCGGGTTATTTCATCGGTGGTTAAGGAAAGTCTTGAATTTTAAATTTATAGGAACTTAATCAAAGATAACATATACAGATAAGTTCTGTATTACCTATCAAAAGTTACGAACCAGAGAAAATTTGCCTTATTTTTGAAAAAAGGGGGAAACACTTCTTAAAAGTCATAGAATCTTAATGAAAATCACACTATCAGATTCAGCGTATCAGAGAACCCTACTATAGAGGTCCAAGCTCCTACCTGCAAAAATGTGGAATTTTGTAATTTTTGCCAGAAGAAAGATCACGGATGCGTGTTTATTTGTTTTTTTTTCCAGGGGTGATTGTATCGACCCAGTGGTCCTAGAACATCACAAGAGGGCTTATTCAAATGGAAATTAAAAGTTCTAGTGCCCTTTTTAAGTGACCAAACAAATGGAAGGCAATTAGGCCACCTCCCACACGCATTTTGTTTCCCAAAGTCAAGCGGTCAAAATTTTGAGATAGCCATTTTGTTCAGTACAGTTAAAAAATTTAATAACTATGTCTTCGAGGATGACTTAATCCCCCACGGTCCCAGGGGGAAGGGCTGCAAGTTATGAACTTTGACGGCTGTTTCCACATAGTATTGGTTATAGGAAAGTATACAACGTTTTCAGGGGTATTTTTTCTGGTTGGGAGGGGGAGGGGGAAACGTGGGTCTTTCCATGGAGGAATTTTCATGAAAGCGGACTTTTCAGCATTATTTAAAAACGATCAGAAATTTACAAAAAACAAGTTTTTTCAACTGAAAATAAGGAGCAATAGGGACGTACGCAGGGGGGCGGGGCTTCCGGGCCCGGCCCCCCCCCCGAAATCTCACGATTTTTTTCATTTTCCCATAATTTTCTGATTTTTCTCACAGAATAATGGGTTTGAAGGATTTCTCCCCCCCCCCCCCCGAAACAAATTGGGCCCCCCCGAAACAAATTCCTGTGTACGTGCCTGAGGAGCAACATTAAAACTTAAAACGAACAGAAATTATTATGTATATGAGGGATTCGCCCCCTTATCAATACCTTGCTCTTTTCAGTAAATTTTTTTTAGTACTTTTAAAAGAACTATTCAAACGGCATTTGTGATTCAGGGGTCATTCTTCAATAATTGGAGCAAAATTCGAACTTTAGCGTAAAGAGCGAGGTATTGAAAAGGGGGCGACCCCCCTCATATAGGCCTATATAATAATTTCTGTTCGTTTTGATTTTTAATGTTGCTCCTTAGTTTCAGTTGAAAAAACTTGTCTTTTTTTATTTAATTACAATTAACATCTGAGAGCTATCGGAAATAATTATCGAGGAAAAATAACAGACAGTTTTGCCCAGAAACGATAAAAAGTGTAAAGAAGTGAAGAAGAATGAAAAAATAACAGAACAGAAAACAGTATTTTATCTACACACGTTTGCGCATAGTTTGTTTCAAAAGTTAATAAGAGAAAAGAGAAAGAGTTATAATAATAAAAAAAACAGATAGTATTATTCGGAAAAAGTCAGAGAAAAGTGAAAACCCACAGAAAAGAAATCCAAAATCCAATTTCATTAGGGGTGCGATCTTTTATCCTCGTAAATAGACATTTCAGACGTTATAGTTTTGGTATGTCTACCGTCTTTCGTCTCACGGCCGGAAGGTAAATGAATCTTCCATGGACATCTTGTTAAACAGGGGGGCATAAGGCAACTTCAAATCCTTATTGTGGAAGGGGTATCCAAAGTGATTTTACTCTGATCTTCACAAAAAATTACGCGCTATATTCCTTTTCTTTTTTATGCCTGTTGTCCAGTAGGCTTTCTTGCTATTTCAAGAGCAAAAAAAAATAGCTACTGCAAGGGCAATTAAGATGATTAATGGCTATATTTATAATCAATAAGGGCAATAGCTAGGTATATAAGGGCAATAGCTAAGGGCAATTGAACGGTTAGTTTACTCTTTCAGTATAAACGTTCCAGGAATTTAGGTATTTGTCAGTAGTTAACTGACATAATGTCTTCCTTGAAGACATAGCTTAGGCAGGGGTGCTGGTTCACGAAAATGGAGGGGGAGGGGGGAAAATATATTTCGTAAAACCTGAAGAGGCATGTTAGTTATTATTTCATTTTTTTAATGAAATACCAAAACAAGACATTTTTCAATAAAATATACAAAAAAGTATTTTCAGAATCTAGGGGTGGGGAGGAGGAAACTCTAGGGGGAGATTACCTCCCCCTCCCCCTAAGTTTGGCATCTCCGAACATAATAAAAGGCTGGATGCTATTTGCTAGAGAGTAAAACATGTTCCATTTTTCTCTCTTGTTGTTATTTTTTCCATCGTCGAAGAAGTGGTATAAAATATCCGGATCTTTTTATGTTTTAGTGTTGTTTTTTTTTGTTTGTTTTTTGGCTTGTTTCACTGTCTTTTTGAAAATGATCCCGTTAAGTTTTGTTTTTTATATTAAAGTAACGAAGCAATCACGGATATGCCAAAGACTTTAATTTTTAAGTAAGATAATGCGGTAAAATTCGATATTCCAATGCGATATTCCAATGCGATAATGCGATATTCCAAGCGATATTCCGCTTGGAATATCGAGAAAATGAGCATCAAAATCAGTTTTCTCAATTTCTTATCCAATTTTAGCTTTGCCTCTTTTGACCTTTAGGAATGTTAGGTTGGTGATGGTGATACATTTATTGACTTTCGGTGCACTTCCCTCTCAGGGGTGTTTAGTTAGTGAGTAGGGTATGGGGGAGCAACCACGAACCTACATTTTACCACTTTCCTTAGATTTTGAATATACAATTTTAGCTATTTTCATCGAAAATACCTTTTTTGGTATTTCCATTTAAACATTGAAAAAAAATTAAAAGTTGATCTCCCCCTAGATTTTGAAAAATACACCCTCCACACCCTATATTTCGGTCTACGCATAGTACTTACACTGAATATTGCCAATGTTTAAAAGAGAACAAAGCTAAAAATTGGTCATGCTCATTTTTTCTTTGTAGCCTTGGTAATGTTCAATTTCTGTTACATTTAATAAGCACGTACAGTATTTGAAGTCAATTTATACAATAGAAATAAAATAGGCTCAATATACTTATTAAATCAACCATTTCCTTATAGATATTCTATTTTCTGTTTTCATATGCTTATGCCTGCTTATACAAAGGATTCTAAGTTCAAAAGGCTAAACCTATCGTCAAAATCAGTATTTCTAAGAAAACACTGCGCTATCCTTTTAAAAAACCCTCGTAGCTAAAATACTACGCTACGAGAAACTATGCTACCCTTTCATTCTATTTGAAAGTAGGCAATATTGAAAAAACTAACAAACTGGCTTAGTAAAGCAAATCAACTATATTTATATACATAAAAAAAAAATCATGAAAACAGTGCTTTAAATTTTTTAGTACTTCGCCTATACTGGTTCTGAAATGTAGATCAATTAAGAAAAAAGTGCGTTTTATGCGTCAAAGTAAAGAGTTAAAGTAACCACATAAAATGGGCAAGGATTGCACCATGCACTAGGGAGCTGCCAATCCCTCAACTTCCAGCTCTTTATGATGAAGTTTAACTTGTAACTTACTGTAACTAAATTAAGAAAAGTTGTACTGTTTTATTTTAATCATAGTAAGATTCAATTCGGTACTCTTTGATGTAGAAAGTATTTAAACAGGATTTCTTTTTAAGACAATTTCAAACAATCTTAATTTTTCGAGGGAAAACGGGCAAAAAGGATCTCGCCCTGATCCTTCAGCCCCTCCAAGTGGACCCCTGCCCCTCCATCTTGCGCAAATTTTGAAATTTGAGGCACTTCAAGATTTTATCTCAATTATTGTCTGTCTTCCAAATTTATTAATTTTCAACTTAAGTATATTTCATAGTTTCAGAAAATTACAAAAAATAGGAATACTGCTCTAAAGCGGGGCGCAATTTTATCAAAATTATAGCATAACAACCCATAGATTCAAGAATCCTTGAGTGAAGGCTTCAAGCCTCTATCTACAAAGACTCAAAAATTTTGTATTTTTTCTGAGAAGGATGGTCACTGGCACGCATTTTGATGTTTTTCCTCTTGAGATCATCGCATCGAAACATGGCTGTAGAACACTGGGGGTGACTCATTCTAAAGGGTATTTAAAGTTTATGCTCATTTTAAGCAAACAAAGATACCATGACTGCAAAATGCAGACTTATGGCATTTTGGTCATATGTACCATGACTGCAAAATGCAGACTTATGGCATTTTGCCAAAATGCCAAATGGAATTTTGGCCTGAAATATAGCCAAAAAGCTATTGAACAGTTTTGAGACTGCCAATCCATTAGAACTATTGAAAAGCTAATCTTACAGCCTCCTTATTCGAGAAGAAGTGGGCGGTAGGCTACCGGAGGTGGCTCACTATAACGGATATTTATAGTGTATCCCTTTTTAAATACAGAAAAAGACCGAACCAGCAAGCACCAATTTATGTTTTTGTTTTAGTTTTTTGCCACAAAATATGAGTTATGATCTGGATATGGCCAAAAGACTATCGGGCGCCACTTTTGAGATAGCCAATCCCTTGGAACTATTGTAGACCTTATCTTATGACCTTTCTACTCGAGAAGACGTACCTCCATATAACGGCGCATTCATTCTTAGAAATATCTACAGTTCATAAAATTGAAAGGTTAATATGGAGTATTGGTAACGGTTATTCCGTGTTACACAGAGTATTGGTAACGGTTATTCCGTGTTACACAGAGTATTGATAACGGTTATTCCGTGTTACACAGTTGCAGTATTATACGTAGTATTATACACGTAGTATTATATACGATATTATGGTCGCACCGAACACTGTTGCGGTTAAGGTAGGAAATGACGTTAGAAGTTGGTTTGGTATTAAATCAGGAGTTAAACAGGGTTGTGTTCTATCCCCTTTATATGGATCATTATGATGGACTTTGCTTTAAGGAGCACAGGAAAGACAATGGGAGACCACGGAATCAAATGGGGAGGAAAAACTCTCTTGGACTTAGATTATGCTGATGATTAAAGATTAAATTAAGCATCCTAGATTAAATTGTGTACAAAATGAATGAACTTTTAGAGGTTTTGCGAGTTCAGGGTGCTAGAATAGGTTTGAAAATTAATGTTAAGAATACTAAGTCACTAAGGCTAGGAATAAGTAAAGATGAAAAGGTTATGTTGGGTAACGAAAAGATTGATCAGGTGGGCAGCTTCACTTACCTTGGTAGTATTATTAGTAAAGACGGTGGGAGCAGTGAATATGTTAAAAGTAGAATAGCCAAGGCTCAGGGTGTTTTTTTTTTCACGGTTAAAAAAAAGTTTGGAAGAATATGAAATTAAGTCTGCAAACCAAGGTTAGAATATTTGAAGCTACAGTGTTGACAATTCTCAAATATGGCTCTGAAGCATGGGCGCTCCGAAAAGCGGATGAAGATTTGGTAGATGTTTTCCAAAGAAATTGCCTACGGATGGTTCTGGGTACCCGGCTGACTGACCGTATTTCAAACAGTAAGCGGTACGAAAAATGTGTTTCAATCCCTCTTTCTAGGGCTATAATGAAAGAAAGGCTGAGATGGCTAGGACACGTTCTGCGGATGAAGAATGACAGATTGCCGAAGATTGTCCTTTTCGGCTAACAATTTTTTGGCTAAACGGAAAGAAGGTTGTCCTCTTCTGGAGTGGGAGGATGTCATAAGGAAAGATTTAAAGGAAATGGGAACTTCCTGGGAGGGTAAAAAGAGGGGGACTTTGAATAGGTTGGGATGGAGGAGGGACGTTCGTACCTGTGTTGGCCTCAGGCGGCTTGGGGCTGCGGTGAGTTGCTTGTAGTAGTAGTAGCCTATTATATGCACTATTATATATCGGTCGTATAGTCTTAAACAAATAATGAAAGGGGATAGGGGATCTTTTCTTGGGGGATAAAGGTGCCGAAAGGCTTGAAAAGCCTAATACTGGATCCAGTGTTTTCAAGTTTTCAATGATATCGTCATTAAGATAAACGCTGAGGATGGGCAACAACACTTAGCAATGGTTTCAGGAGGAGGTAGGGCAGAGGAGGGAGGAATGGTTTCAGGAGGAGAATTGACAGGATTAGGAAAAGTTTTGATTAACCGGTTTTGTTTGGTTTGGTATAATTTCAGTTTAAACACTTTTTAATGACCTTATAACTTTTTGTGCTACCCAAATGGAAATTTCAGGAATGCATAGGCAGTCAACATTATGACCTCACAAATTATTTCAAGTGCCCAGCTACCCCCCCCCCCCTCTCTCCCTCGCTGTGAGTTTGCATGAATTGACATAAATTTTGTGAGCTAGGAAAAACATTCAGAGATGGATCCTGAATCCTACTGTAAACCTCCACTCCCGTATTAATTGTGAGATCTTAAAGATTCTCGGATTATAGTTCCAAACTTTGAACAACCATTCAATTCTATATCAGAGTCACAACTATCAGAATCACAACGATTTTGGGAATTGGGCGGGAGTCCTTAAACAGCAAATAAACCCCAAAACACTTCTTTTACCCTAATTTGGATGATTGATCTTTTTCGGGTTGATTCGTTTAAAACAGCTATTGGGGTTAGTATGCAATTTAATATGTGTTGCTTTATGCCGAAAATGAATATCTTACACTTGATATGTGCGATAAAATGCATTGTCTCTTATAATTCTAATGATCAGCTATTATGCTTCAAATGTAATATTAAATATCATTTCTCCTTTAAATCTTGCAACCAAAAAATGGTTTCCCAAGAAAAACTTAAAAACTTTGATTTAATTTAATGCTTAATCCCTGCAAACTATAAAAATATGATGTATGGCCACGTGCTTAGGACATTACTAAACATAAAATGGGAACATCTATATCTGTCATCAGCATTAGATGTCATCAGCATTAGATGTCATCAGCATGTCATCACCACAATCAGCGCTGATTGTGGTTCGCTACAATCGGTGTTGGTTATAACTCTCTCAACCGTTTGGCATGGATTTTTGCAAACAAACAGCACCAATGACATCAAATTAAAACATTTTTGGCCCCACTGAACCCATCTTAGTTCAATTCATGCGTGAAAACGACGATTTTTTCGTTTTTTTTCAAAACTGCAGAATTTTTAGAGCAGTAATTTAAAAACCCAAGCACTGACAATCTTTTTATTCCCACAGACAGCTATATCTCCAAAAAATAATTGACACTTTTGCTGATTTTTCGGCTATATTTTTTTCTAATTTGGCTCCAGCATTTACCAAAAGTGTAATTTGACTCGTCCTATCCATACCTGAAAATCACAAATAAAAAAAGGAAATGATAATTTCTTAGACGACGCAGCTTTTCCATTTACGAAAAATTAAGCAAGAAAAAACGGATTTTAATTTTAATAAAGCAGTGAAACAATCAATAAAAACAAATAAACACTTTAGTTAAAAAAACATTCCGAATATTTCGGCCCCACGTCCGGGAGCCTTTCTCAACGGTAAGAAAACAACAACGAATAAACGAAAAAATATTTTTAAAAAATAACACACATAGAAATACAACAACTAAACACACGAAGAAGAAAAAAAACAAATATAAATAAATAAGTAAAAAACAAACTTTGAGTTAGTGTTATGAGTTTTCGGTTTTTTGTTGTTTTTTTTCGTTCAGAAAGGCTCCCGGACGTGAGGCCGAAATATTCGGAATATCTTTTTACTAATGTGTTTATTTGTTTTTATTTATTATTTCACTGCTTTATTAAAATACCCGTTTTTTCTTGCTAATTTTTCGTAAAGGAAATGATCGGTTGTTTCAAAATTATGACGTTTTTATGGCAGTACCCCGTTGTCGTCACCGATCCCAGGTTGAATTGTAAAAAAAATTAGCAGAAATTATTTAGTTAAATTTGAAAATGTCATTTGACCATATAAATTCAAAAATATATAATCTGTTGATTTCAAAAGACATCCACACCTTCAAAGCAAAGCTGTTCCCTTTCAAGCAATTTGGTGCCATGTGTTTTTGCTTTATTTTTGATGATTTTTCGTCCATTTTTTAGGTAAGTATCAGCTGCTACCAAAACCTACAAAACTACCTATGGTTTTTTTTCGCTAAAGGTTAAATTTTCGACTGTCCCTGATTTTTTTTATGGTGCGTCGATTTCCCCTTAAAAAATTCAAAGGATCATATTTCTGTTTCAACATCCTTGGTACAATAAGTTGGGCAAAAAACTATAAAAACCTATGAAAGAGAATCTGCATATTTTTTTACAAGCATTAATTTTTAAAGCCGGATATAACTTCTAAAAAAAACTTTTTGTATTATGAACCGGAGAATCTCTGACAACCGATGCTTGTAAAAAAAAACTATTCCATTGTACTGAGTAAATCATTGCTTTCCGGGAACTGCTTTCTCCAAAGTTCTATCAAACTTATGTAGCAAGCTAAAGAAAAGGAACGGAAGTATACTTGTATATTTAAGGGTCCTCTTTGTCAGAAACTAATTTATTTCGTTGTCTGAAGCGGGGAGGAAATAGTATTTAAAAACCTCTGCAAAACAAAGTTTATCCTTACCCTAGGTTCACACCAAAGTATAATCACCTACGGAACCGTAGGTGATTATACTTTGGTTCACACAAAGGTTCTCACAGGAGCGAAATTCGCTCATTGTTGCAATTGAATTCCCAATTTTGACGATTTTTAGTTGTGTTGTCAAGCAACTTTTCGAAATGGAATATCTTTTAGAGCAACAGCAACAGCATTGAAAAACTTATTTTAAAACAATGTTGTAATTGCATCAATTAGCAATCATAAAATTGCTAATTGATGCAATTGACCAATATTGTCTATCGCAGCAATTGTTTTTTGTGAAACAAGGATTAGTCAAAAGCCTTCGTCCCCGAAAATCGATCATTTGTCTGAATTTTATATATCTTAAGTTCCAATTTATAGACATATTCTCTTTCCCTGGTTAGTTATTCAGCGAGAACTGAAAATTACTTTGGGACCAACATTTCAAACCTATGGAAAAGTACAGAAGTCCATAAAATACCATAAAAACATGGTAAACTCTAGGGTCATGGCAATCCAGAGCATAACCTTTGAAACCAAAAATCCTATAGAAATCGATTGGCTATCCTAGTTGAAAATCGTTGAAATATCGTTGATATTTCGTTGATAATAGTTGATAGTTGAAAATCGTTGATATTTCGCTGATAGTAGTTAATAATTAAAAATTAATTGGCTAATTTAGAGTTTTGTTTAGATAGGGTTTTAACCCTATCAGAGGCAACGCTGTAGCGTTGCCTATAGTAAAGGCCATACGGCTCCAATGTTTTATTATTTATTATTATTTATTTTGTTTCCCCCAGAGGCACTTCATATGGAAGGGGTTGTCGTAGAAACTTCAAAGGGGGATCATTCGATTGTAAATCGAGAGTTCTAGTGCCCTTTTAAATAGTCGAAAATGATTGGAGGGCAAGTAGCCCCCCCCACGCCCACCCTTCCCCCAAACACATCCAATCAAAATTTTGAGATAGCCGTTTTGTTCAGCATAGTTGATTTCCAGGTAGAAAATAATATTTTTGAGGAGGACACTCCCCCACAACCCTCAGGGCAAGGGTTTTAAGTTATGCACTTGGGGCATAAAAGGTTTTTATATAAGGCGTTGTAGTAGAAACTTCAAAACAGGCTCATTCGATTGGAAATTAAAGAGATAGTGCCCTTTTTAATAGTAGAAAGTGATTGGAGTGTAACTAGCCCCCCCCACACCCATCATTTCCCCAAACACATCCAATCAAAATTTTCAGATAGCCATTTTGTTCAGCGTAGTTGATTTCCAGATAGAAAATATATTCTTGAGGAGGACACTCCCCCACAACCCTCAGGGTAATGGTTTTAAGTTATGCCCTGGGGGCATATAAGGTTTTTATAGAAGGTGTTGTCGTAGAAACTTCAAAACAGGCTCATTCAATTGGAAATTAAAGGGCTAGTGCCCTTTTTAATAGTCGAAAATGATTGGAGGGCAACTAGCCCCCCCCATCCCCATCATTCCCCCGAACACATCCAACCAAAATTTTGAGTTAGCCATTTTGTTCAGCATAGATGATTTCCAGATCGAAAATATATTTTTGAGGAGGATACTCCCCCACAACCCAAAGGGCATGGGTTTTAAGTTATGCCCTGGGGGCATATAAGGTTTTTAAAGAAGGCGCTGTCCCAGAAACTTCAAAACATGCTCATTCGATTGGAAATTAAAGGGCTAGCGCCCTTTTTAATAGTCGACAGTTATTGGAGTGTAATTAGCCCCTTCCCCCCCCGCCCATCATTTCCCCAAACACATCCAATCAAAATTTTCCGACAACCATTTTGTTCAGCATAGTTGATTTCCAGATGGAAAATTTGTTTTTGAGGAAGACACTCCCCCACAACCCTCAGGGCAAGGGTTTTAAGTTATGCCCTGGGGGCATATACGCATTTTATAGAAGGCATTGTTGTAGAAACTTCAAAACAGGCTCATTCGATTGGAAATTAAAGGGTTAGTGCCCTTTTTAATAGTCAAAAGTGATTGGAGTGCAACTAGACCCCCCCCCCCCACGGCCATCATTTCCCCAAACACATCCAATCAAAGTTTTGAGATAGCCGTTTTGTTCAGCATAGTTGATTTCCAGATAGAAAATATGTTTTTGAGGAGGACACTCCCCCAGAACCTTCAGGGCAAGGGTTTTAAGATATGCCCTGGGGGCATATAAGGTTTTTATAGAAGGCGTTGTCGTAGAAACTTCATAAAAGGCTCATTCGATTGGAAACTCAAAGGGATAGTGCCCTTTTTAATAGTCGAAAGTGATTTCAGGGCAACTAGCCCCCCCCCCCCACGCCCATTATTTCCCCAAACACATCCACTCAAACTTTTGAGAAAACCTTTTTGTTCAGTGTAGCTTATTTCCCGACAGAAAATATGTTTTTGTGGAGGACGCTCCCCCACAACCCTCAGGGCAAGAGTTTTAAGTTATGCCCTAGGGGCATATAAGGTTTTTATAGAAGGCGTTGTCGTAGGAACTTCAAAACAGGCACATTCAATTTGAAATTCAAAGGGCTAGTGACCTTTTTGATAGTCGAAAGTGAATGGAGGGCAGCTAGCCCCCCCACACCCATCATTCCCCCAAACACATCCAATCAAAATTTTGAGATAGTTATTTTGTTCAGCGAAGTTTATTTTCAGATAGAAAATATGTTTTTGAGGAGGACAATCCCCCACAATCCTCAGGACAAGGGTTTTAAGGTATGCACTGGGGGCATATAAGGTTCTTGTAAAAGGCGTTGTCGTAGAAACTTCAAAAAAGGCTCATTCGATTGGAAATTCCGAGGGATAGTGCCCTTTGTAATAGTCGAAAGTGATTTGAGGGCAACTAACCCCTCTCTCACGCCCACCTCTTCCCCAAACACATCCAATCAAAATTTTAAGACAGCCGTTTTTTCAAACGTAGTTTGAAGTTCTGGAAATTAGGTCTTTGAGGATTACAACTCCCCCAAAGCCCTCAGGGCAAGGGTTGTAATTTAAGGAGTCTCCGAATCCTTCATATTATTTCTTATGGAAGGGACGCTCGTATAAACTTTAGAGAGGGCTCATTTGATTGAAAATTAAAAGTTCTTGTTCACTTTTTAAGAGTTAAAAGAGATTGAAGGGCAATTAGTCCCTCTCCCTCCTCCACGCCCTAAATGCATCAGATAAAAATTTTGAGATATACATTTTGTTAAAATAGTTCAAAGCTCTGATAACAAAAAACTCCGGTGTCGATACAGCCCACCAGGGCCCAGGGGTAAGCGTTGTAAGTTATTTCCTGGGGCATAACTTATTAAAGGGGGTTTATAACTTATGGGAAGGGGTTTTGTATGGGAAGAACACATAGGAAATCTATTATAATTATCCAATTATAAGGTTTAAATACATACTCTGGGATAGATGCAAAATTGCTTTGGCACACAAATTCATATTAAGGTCAATTCCAAACAGTCGTGATCCCTTTGTGTCAGCAAGTGAAATGTTCTAAATCCCCTTATTGGAACTGTTTTTTCAATCCATTCATTGTGTCAATCGCCGTCCACAAGTTATGCCAGCTGTCTATTGTTCATATATAAGGTTTTTATCAAAGAGGTAATCGTATAGACTTTAAAAAAAGCCTCAATCGATTTAAATTGAAAGTTCTAGAGCCGTTTTATAAAGTTAAGAATAATTGCAGAGTCCCCATGCCATAAAAACTTGAAAATTTTTGCAATCAAAAACGAACAAAAATCAATTAAAAAAAAAAAATACCAAAAATAAGTTTTTGAAAGAAAAGTAAAGGCCATTTTAAACTGAAGCTCATAAGATACAAATACCTGTTCAAATTCAAGCTCAAAACGACCAAATATTACTACTAAAGAATAAATGATACCCAAAAGAACAGAAATTAAATGAACAATCATAGCAAAAAAGATGCAACAAGTAATAATATAAATGAATAATTAGATCTTAAACCGAGTAATGATTAGATTGAATATGAAAATCAATCTTAAAACGAAAACAAATATTTTGCCATTAAAGTATAAATGAAACTTAAAACGAAGAGAAATTAAATAAACAATCAATGCGCGCAAACATACAATATATATTAATGTAAATGAATAAATAAATCTTAAAACGAGTGAAACTTAAATTGAATATGCAAATCAAGTTTGAATCGAATAAAAATAACTACAAACAAGAGTTTGGGTATCGTCTCACTGCAGAAGCCTAAAACCTACTTCGTCATTGGCGCTTTACTGAAAACGAATTATATTACAAATGTTTCTTTTGTACTTAATATTGAAAATAAATAATAAAATTACAGTAAAATTTTGAACTGATGAGCTTTTAGCAATTAATATCATTATGCATCAAATATTCAGTTTAATTTATTATTTCTTTTCAATTTTGGTCAAGACAAATATAGTTTCACTACAAGCAAAATTTGGATACTGCCCCCTTCTTTAACTGTAAAAACCTAAAGCCTTCTGAGTCATTGGTGCTTCACTGAAAACGAATTACTCGTATATTACAAATTTATTATTTTCCAGTTCTTACAGCATTGAAAATGAAAATAAAAATTACAGTGAAAAAAAAATCTTGAACTGATGGATCTTTCAACAATTATTATCATTATATATCTAATATTCAATTTGCTTTGTTTATATTTTCCAAGACTGTTCAAGACTCATATAGTTTTGCCATTTTTTTTTTAACTCTGCCATTTTTTTGTAACTAATCGTGTTAGTTTGTTATGAAAACATTTTATGGCTTCTAGGCATTTCTATTTGAGTGGAAAACTGCACCTCAAACTTTTTGGAACATATATTTTCTTGCAGGAAACTCCAAAATATAATAAAATGTCAAGTTTTGGAGTGTTCGACTACTAGCAAGCAAGTGCCATTTGTATTTTTGAATCCGCATGGTCAATTTAGGGGGTGGAGGGTAGGCTAATTCTCGTAGCAACCCCATTCTGTCATGGTCTGGTTCACATTTTCAACACCTGGCGTCCAGACTATCATATAATCTACCAAACATACATCTACCCCAAATAAGTATCGATAAATAAATGAAACACAAAACAAACAAAAATTAAAATAAATATTAGAGTCAAACTCAAAACGAGCATAAATTAATGTGAATAGGATTTAAAACCCATATGCTTTCTAAAAGCCAGAATATAATTTGTACTTTACTGAAAAAAAAATTCAAATGAGTTTACTGAAAAAAAAAAATGTGCATTGTCAATTTAATATACGTATGCTGATATTTATTCCCTAAAATCTTCATTAATTTTTGATTTCTTAAAGTTACAAAAGTGAAAATATTTCAAAGAATTGTTTTCAGTAAAGCACCAATGACGCAGTAGGTGTTATGCTTCTGCTGTGATGTGATACCCAAACTCTTGTTTGTAGTTAGTTTTATTCGATTCAAACTTGATTTGTGCATTCAATTTAACTATCACTCGTTTTAAGACTTATTTATTCATTTACATCAATATATATTGTATGTTTGTTCGCATTGATTGTTTATTTAATTTCTGTTCGTTTTATCTTTCATTTATAATTTAATAGCAAAATGTTTGTTTTCGTTTTAAGCTTGATTTTCATATTCAATCTAAGCATTACTCGCTTTAAGATGTATTTATTCATTTATATTATTACTTGTTGTATGTTTTTTGCTATGATTAATTATTTAATTTCTGTTCGTTTTGGGTGTCATTTATTCTTTAATAGTAATTTCTGGTCGTTTTTAGTTTTAATTTTAACAGGTATTTGTATCTCTTGAGATAAAATCCAGATTTCTATAATTCATTAGCAACAACTGAAAATTGAAATTTTCCAATACTTACAGAGATTCAGTAATTTGCCAATCTTTTTGTTTGCTAGGCAGGCAAAATAAATAAAAACAAATGTAAAATTATAAAGGTCCAAGCAATACATAGCCCTTTTCAAGAGATAAGAAGAGAATCTCTTGGTTTGGGTTAATGAAAATAATACTAAATAATAATGTAAGTAAAAGCATGCACCAAAACCCTGAGGTGGCAGCTCCCCCTATCTACAAGAGATTAAACGCTATTATTTTTCAAATGTAGTCTGCGCTTAAGTCTGAGCTATCCCCCTAACCATTCATTAAGGATTATGACATAAGGATTATAATTTGTAAGGATTATACAATATATAAGGATTGAGTAATTTTGTGGAGTGAAACGGATTATTTCGCCGAGTGATAATCTCCCTTGGGAACTGTGGATACTTTAGATTTTCATATTAATATTGTTATGATCCAGTGACCCATATTGGAGAACAATAGAATTAAAATAATATCATTGCCCTTGGGGCATGTTTTTTAAATGTCTGAAAAGCTAGTTTGGAATGCGATCTTGAACTTTATGAAAAGAGCAACAAAGGCAGGAAATCGGAGCACTGAAATCGTTAAAAAGAAAATTGAATTTTTCAAAAAAAGACGATATTAATGATGCAAAAATGATCCTGTCGGGAAGCAGCTAAAATCAGCACAAGAGTT
>NC_142800.1:57173943-57205161 GCF_049724085.1 Artemia sp. Qi Xiang Cuo
TACTAGATAGGAATGACACTAAAGGCTAAGTAGAAACAGAGTTGAAGGTATAGAGTGAAAGGATATAAGGATAAAACAATAGCTCCAGAGGGAGCTATTTAGAGGATTAGAATCACCCTTTTCCAGTGAACATGGCCATTTAAATCCGTTTTAACAAGAGTCCCACTTGATATGAAACCAGTGAAAAACGAAATTTCTTATTTGAACGAAAACCATCAAAAATTTTTAAATAAATGTTTTATACAATCTCCTTCCAAAAAATTTAATTTATACATAAAGGAAACAAATATATTTACAAGTAAAATGTCTAATTTTATTTTTGTACATTCTACACCTTAGAAGTAGGTATTTATAAATCCTAAGTTGAAAAGACATCCATTTTTTAAAAAGGTGTTTATCTCTCACTGACATCTTTATTTCAAAGTACTTGCTCTACCACTGAATTCCAGCAAACCCTTAATTATTAAATGCAAATGAACTTTCGCCATTGCTTTTATATTAGCTTATAGAACAAAAACTAGTTTTTTGACATGATGCCTATACGTGCCACATTTTGATAGAGTCGTTTTTGGTTTAGAATTGGCATGTCATCACCTTCGTATTAGCTTAAGAAACAAAACCAGTCTTGTGACGTCAGCTCTTAAACATGCCCCTTTTCGACAAGAATTCATTTTTGTTTCTATGTGGCATGGCCGCATAAAACCTGTTTCAAACATGCCACAAAGCGGCTGATCCTGTTTTCGACCGACCCCACAATAATCTTCCTTCCTAAATGAAACCATTTATTTAATTTTACTGTAGCCATATGCTTCCATCTTCTTTGGACTGTGTGAAAATTGCGCCAGAAATATGGCTTACATCTTCACTTTATACGATCCAGGTGGATTTACTTTCCAAAAAAGTGGAAAGCGTTTCCAGTCGCAAAAACCCGAATGGAAAGTTATTCCTGTCCGTCTTCATCCGCAAAAACACATGATAGTGATTCCAGATCGACATTCCAAGTTGCACTCCCCCCCCTAAAATATACACAGAGGACGACCATAAAAAAGATACCAAGTTAACGGCCTTTTGAGCTTCCTTCAGGCGAACACACATAAAATTTTAAACAACAAAATTTAAATTTAATTAAAGAAAATTTAAATAAAGATAAGACTCTAATAAAAGATCAATAGTGAAGAAGCAACTAATAAACAAATGTAAAACAAATTAATGTGAGTGTATAAATAATTACAACCCCATTCAATTTCGACTTTAGTAATCCTGAATATGTTATATAACTTATTTTTGTAAATTTTTTTATGCACTCTTCTATTAAAACTATAGTTCCGCTTTTTATTTTATTTACATTACTTTTTATTATTTAATTTTATTTATATTTGTGAATAAATTTTATGTTCTTCTATTTATCTTCTTTTTTCCATTTATTCACGGTAAATAAATAAAATACATTCTTAGACTACTGGCTATACATGACAAATGAAGCTCAGAGAGGAAAGAAAATAAAAAAATGAAAAATAAAATAAAAAAGGTGAATAAACGAGGATTTTCTCAGCCAGTGGCGAACCATGAAGAAGAAGAAATAAGCAAATATTTCAACAAGGACCACCGCTGAGTCGTCCTCAGTGCTAAACAAAAAAAAAGAAAAAAAATAAACGAAAAAGAAACCAACGAAAATCGAACCTTTTGAAGTTTACTTGTCAACGACAGAACAGAAACTAAATAAGAACCAGGTTGGAATCAATGAAAAAGAAAACTACCAAGATGATATGGCAATAATCCTTTGTTTTGCTATTGCTTTGGCTGGCCTACAAATTCGTTCATCATTTGATGTGCAAATAGGTTCTTTCAAGTTATACCGGGTGAAAATACTGATTGTGTCCTTCAAAATTAAACTGTCGTAAATTGGGCTTAATAAAATATCTCCAGTATCTCTATTTATTGCTAAATTTTGGTTCATGTATTTTTTTTTATCTCAATTACCTCTTTAAAAGTTTGTGGTAGGCCATTTACAGTAGATATTAAGGTTGCCTGGTCAAAAAGAACCAGATGGGTCGGATTTACGAAAATATACGAAGCCAATGCCGAATCAAAGTTGTCATTGTTGTTTTTTAATCTCAGGGACTTACGATATCTATTGAAATTTTGTGCTCTTGCAAACGTTCACCTAGTTGTTGATGGGTCCTACCAATGTAAAATTTCCCACATGAACACGGAATTCTGTAGACACCACTACCCAGTACAGGGTCAGTTCTATCCTTTCCTGAGCTGAAAAAATGTTCAACTTTTTGTTCGGTTTTGAAAGAAACAGAGAGATTATATTTTTTTTAAAGTTTTTCCAAGTTTATCGCCAAGATTCGGGATGTATGGTAAAGTGATGAACGTTTTTTTCTCAATTGCCCGGGTAACTGAATCAAGGGGGACGAGCTCCCTATTTTGTTGTTTTATCTTTTTTAATCGTCTATCTATGATATTTTCAATAAGTTTGATTGGGTAACCATTGCAGAAGAGAATATCCTTGACATAGTTAAATTCAGAATTTATATGATTACGAATACAAATTTTTAAAACTCTGTCGACTAAAGAGATTATTACCCCTCTTTTCACAGAAGGAGGGTGGTGGGAAGAGAAATGTAGACATCGATAATTATGAGTTGGCTTTCTATATATAGAAAATTCAAGGCTAGGAGTAGTTTTTATAATCAAAACATCCAAGAAAGGCAGCTTACCTGAACCTTCGAGTTCCATTGTGAACTTGAGATTCGAATCAAAAGAGTTCAAATGTGCCAAAAAATCTCTTAGAGAGTCTTGTCTATGCTCCCAAACAGAAAGGATATCATCAACGAAATGAAACCAGATAGAGTGTTTTAAGTGGAAACTATTCAAAGCAGACTGTTCTATGAAATCCATGTAAAAATTTGCCAAATAAGGAGACAAGACAGTGCCCATGGATAGGCCCATGATTTGAAGGAAATTTTTTTTTCAGAATTTAAATACGAGGAGAACTTGTTGCAAAGACGAACAAGGGTCATTATTGTATCCATTTCCAAAGTTTCGTAATCCGACCAAGCTGAATTTTCCTCTAATTTTCTTTGTGAGGCCTGCTCACAATTATGGACATCGCATGAAGTGTACATAGAAACTGCATCAAAACTAGATAAAATAGTTTTTTCTGTTGATTTGATTTTTTAACATCTCAACAGGATCTATGGAGTTTTTTATATAGAATTTCTGTGTGCTTAAAAGAGGCTTAAAAATGGTGGCTAAGAAACTTCCTATACCCGTAGATGGAGAACTATAACATGCTACAATAGGACATAACGGAATATCTTTCTTATGGATTTTAGGCAGACCATAAGACTATGGGGCTAAACAACCTTTGAGGTAAAATTTTCTGTACATTTGAGGGGTAATTAGTCTACTATCTTTTAAAATTCCTAGTTCTTTTCTCAACTGTTGTGTGTATTTGGGGTCGGTCGAAAACAGGATCAGCCGCTTTGTGGCATGTTTGAAACAGGTTTTTGTGTGGCATGGCCGCATAGAAACAAAAATGAATTCTTGTCGAAAAGGGGCATGTTTAAGAGCTGACGTCACAAGACTTGTTTTGTTTCTTAAGCTAATACGAAGGTGATGACATGCCAATTCTAAACCAAAAATGACTCTATTGAAATGCGGCAGGTTTAGGCAGTACGTAAAAGACTGGTTTCTGTCACAACACTTTAATGTCTCTTGTTTTGGCTTTTGCCAAGTATACAAAGACATATCCATTGTATGTATGGGTCTGCTAATTCCGAGCTATGGAGTTTGTACTTTGAATAGAAAATGGCATATGAGACGTGAATCTCATATTATTAAGTGCTATTTTGAAGTCTAATTTTGGATGTGTCAAACGTTCACAGATCTAGATAAATATTTGCAGGTACTGCAGATTATCCTATATACAGGTTTTAATGTGTCCTTCGCAGTAAAAATCAGTAACCGGTAGCACTAATTTATGAAAAAGTTTGGCAGGGGATATTTTCCACAGTTTGTGTTGTTCCAATAAAATGCCAAAACAGGTTGTTTCAATAAGAATTCTTGCAAAAGATATTTTTATTAATCTAAAGGGTTGGTTAAAAAGTAGTTCTTAATTAAAAATTTGAATAAACTTGCCCTGAAAATCTCTAATGCTTAGCAAAATTTCACATGTCAAACACTATTAACTGGGAAATTTGATTCAGGAGGCCTTTTTTAAGACTTAGGAAAAAAGGTTTAACTTTAGCGTAAAGAGCAGGGTATTGAGGAGGAGGCACCGTACAAATATATTAATTTCTGTTTTTTTCTTAAGTTTTAGTGTTGCTCCGTGCTTTCAGTTGAAAAATAGTTTTTCTTAAAACTTAATTTCTGATCTTTTTTCGAATAATAACGAGACACACACCTCCCCATTCATGACAATTTCCCCAAGGAAAACTCCCCCAAGGAGAGTTCCCACGCGCAAGATAGTACCCCCATGAATGTTTCCTCGTAAAAGTTCATGCTCACTGCAAATGCCCATCCCCACCCCCCGAAAAAAAAATCTTGTTCACTATTCTGGACGAAAAATTCTTCTGAACATAATTTAGCTCGAAAAAATACTTGTTTTTAACTTTATTTATGATCGTTTTTTTAATTCATACAAAAAATCACCTCTATGTTCAAAATTTTTCAAAGGTCCTTCCCCTTCAACAGGAAGTTTCTTGTGTGAAAAATTTTACACCAGAGAATTATTACTGATGATAGTTCTTCATGGATTTCTTCTCATGAGTTAAATGAGTAAATTTTACTTATGAATTCAGGCAAACTTCCCCCCGTGTAAAATTTTTGTTGAAAAGACAACCACCCCCCCCCACGATGTTCGGGCGTCCTCTTTCCCTGTTTTTTTTCACTCTTCATTTATAATAAACTTTTATATTTGGTCAATTATTGGCCCCTTTGTCAAATTGCCCCCCCCCCCCAAAGATTTTGCTCATTGGTGCTTTTGTCATATTGCCCCACCCCTCCCATAAATATTTTGCTATCGATCCGCCCCTGGACTAAAGCTCTCAATTGCTGATCTAATCAGCATCCTCCAGAGTATCAGTGATCACAATGTGGAGTTGCGGATAACGAAGGGCAGTCCCCCTTCCATATGTAACACATCCCTGCTTATTTTGGGATTTAATGATACTCTAATTTCATTTCATGAAAACAGCGTAGACCAGAAATATTCCCAGAATGCAGACCAAAAAGTAATCCAGATACAGTTTTTAAAGTTTCTTTTGTCCCCTCCTCAAACAATACATATCCCCCAAAAAATAAAAATTCTGGTTATGGCCCTGGTGATTATACATCGTTTTTTACTCCCGCAATGCCCTTGTCTCTCACTTAGAACTAATTCTGTATTTATCTGATGGTTCCATTAGAACTGTGATGTTTTGGCATTAAAATACACCATTTGAGATATCCCCCTCCCTCCCAAACTGCAGAATACTCACAGGATTCTATTGTAGAAGTTGAAGGGCCTTTTTAAGTTTATAATTTGTCCACTGCTTACAGATAGGATTTGTTATTTGAAAACTTTGATGATATTTTGTGCAACCAGCAAATCCCGGACTTTAACTGTCAGCTGTCATGTTCGTGCTTTCTTTTTCATAAGAAACAACGGTACTTGTTTAAAATCTAGGTACACACGCGAGAAGTGGAGTGTCATTAATTCTAATGAAATAAAACAAAGAAATTGGAGGGCAACTTGGCCCCCTCCCACGCTCATGTTTTTTTCGAAGTCACCCAATTAAAATTCTGAGATGGCCATTTTGTTCAACATAGTCAAAAATCTAATAAATATGTCTTTTAGGATGACTTCATCCCCCAAAGTCCCCAGGGGAAGGGCTGCAATTTCTGAACTTTGCCCATTGTTTACATATTATAGGCTATTGGTTATTATGAAGTTTACAGACATTTTCATTAAGGATTTTTTTCGGGGGGAGGGGGGGCCGGCGGCGGGGTTACTCGGGAAACTATGTCCGTGGAGGATGTTGACTGGGGGTAAGGGAAAGTTCTAGGAAGGGGGCGCCGGATTTCCCAGAATTATTTAAAAACGATCAGAAATTAAATTAAAAAAAAAAAATTTTTTTCAACTGAAAGTAAGAAGCAGCACAAGAACTTAAAACGAACAGAAATTATTACGTATATCAGTGTGATCACCCCCAAGTCAATACCACGCTCTTAAAGCTATAGTTTTTTTTAGTGTTATCAAAAGAGCTATTTATTCTAATTAAACAGCCTTTGTTATTCAGTGATTTGTGATTTAAACAAAATTTTAACTTTAGCTGTAAAGAACGTGGTATTGACTAAGGGGAGAACCCCCTTATATACGTAATAACATATACGTAATAAAAAAAAACAATAAAAAAACAAGCGAAACGGCTCAATAGTAATCAAAACTTTTAAAAACTTTTTTTAATGCTTATTCTAAATATATAAATTTTATTAAGTTTAGTATTACTCATAAAAGGCTACGAGCCTGAGAAAATTTGCCTGAATTTTGAAAGAGAGGGGAAACATCCCCTACAAGTGAAATAATTTTAATGAAAATCACACCGTTAGATTAAGAGTATCAGAAAGCCCTATTACATATGTTTCAAGCTCATATCTTCAAAAATCTGCAACTTTGTATTTTTTGCTAGAAGAAAGATCACGGAGGAGTGTTTATTTATTTTTTTTAAGGGGTAGGCCTAATCGTACCGACCCATTGGCCCTAGAACATCAAGAGAGAGCTCATTAGAACTGAAATTAAAATTTAAATTGCCCTTTTCAGGGACCAAAAATGTTGGAGGGCAACTTGGCCCCCTCCCACGCCCCTTTTTTTCCAATTTCATCTGAACAAAATTTTGTGATAGCCATTCTGTCCAGCATAGTTGAATAACTCATAAAATATATAAAACAGTTAGTGGTAACGAACAGTAAGTAAGAAGCGACCCGGCTCAATGGTAACCGAAACTCAAAAAAACTGATTTTTGATACCAATAGATACATCAATAGAATCAAATTTTAATTCTTTTTATAAAGGTTCTCTTGTCCCCTCCTCAACCAAAATATATCCCCCAAAAAATGAAAATTTTGGTTATGTCCCTGGTGATTATACATCGTTTTTTCTCGCAATGCCCTTGTCTCTCACTTAGAATTAATTCTGTATTTATTTGATGGTTCAATTAGAACTGTGATGTTTTGGTATTAAAATACACCATTTGAGATATCCCCCTCCCTCCCAAACTGCAGAATACTCACAGGATTCTATTGTAGAAGTTGAAGGGCCTTTTTAAGTTAATAATTTGTCCACTGCTTACAGATAGGATTTGCTATTGGAAAACATTGAAGATATTTTGTGCAACCTGCAAATCCCAAATTTTAACTGTCAGGTGTCAAGTTCGTGCTTTCTTTTTCATAAGAAACAACGGTACTTGTTTAGAATCTAGGTACACACGCGAGAAGTGGAGTGTCATTAATTCTAATGAAATAAAACAAAAAATTGGAGGGCAACTTGGCCCCCTCCCACGCTCATTTTTTTCCGAAGTCACCCAATTAAAATTCTGAGATAGCCATTTTGTTCAACATAGTCGAAAATCGGGCACAGCCCCTATCATATACGGAATAATTTCTGTTCGTTTTAAGTTTTAAGGTCGCTCCTTACTTTCAGTTTAAAAAAGTTGTTTTTTTTATTTGATTTCTGATCGTTTTTTCGTTAATGCAGCTTTTATTTTGGCTCGCCGGCAGTGAATAAGTAAGCAAAATTTGCATAAAAAATTTACTTTTCTTTTGCTAAATGGCTCTCTAAATTTGGTTCTGACGTAATTTACAAATTAATTTACGTAACGAACTTCTATATTCGTATATTTTTCTTCTGGCAAAAAATACACAGTTGCAGATTTTTGCAGATATGAGCTTGAAACCTATGTTATAGGGTTTTCTGATACGCTGAATCTGACGGTGTGATTTTCATTAAATTTTTTTCACTTTTAGGAGATGTTTCCCCCTCTTTAAAAAATCAGGTAAATTTTCTCAGTCTCGTAGCCTTTGATGAGTAATACTAAACTTAATAAAATTCATACATTTAGAATCAGCATTATAAGCCCATTCTTTTGATACATTTATTGACATCAAAGTTCCGTTTTTAAAAGTTTCGCCAACTATTAAGCCGTATCGCTTGTTTTTTTTTATTGTTTTTTTTTTTATTAAGTATATTATGGGGTTCTCTCCTTAGTCAATAACACGCTCTTTAAGTTAAAATTTAAAAATTTTTTAATTAAAAAACCCCATAATCACACAGGCTGTTTAATTATACTAGATAGCCCCTCCTCCAGCCCCCCCCCCCCCAGAAAAAAATTCGTCCGGTAATTTTGTGGCTAATTCCCCAACAAACATAACCACATTTAGCCAATGGCACAGGTAAAAAAATTCAGCCCTTACCCTGGGACCTGTGGGGGATTGAGTCATCGTAAAAGACATATTTATGAGAATTTCGACTATGCTGGACAAAATGGCTATTTCAAAATTTTAATTGGGTGACTTTGAGAAAAAAATTAGCGTGGGAGGGGGCCTAGTTGCCCTCCCATTTTTTTTGTTCACTTAAAAAGGGTAATAGAACTTTTAATTTCCATTCCAATGAGCCCTCTTATAATATTCTAGGACCACTGGGTCAGTATGATTACCCCTGGGAAAAAAAAAAATAAACACGCAACCCTTATCCTTCTTCTGGAAAAAAATGTAAAAGTAAACATTTTTGTTGATAGGAGCTTGAAACCTTTAAAGTAGGGTTTTCTGATACGCCAAATATGATTGTGTAAATTTCAATAAATTTTAATTACTTTTAGGGGGTCTTTTCCCCTTTTTTCGAAAACCAGCCAAATTTTCTCAGGCGCGTAACTTTTGATGATTAATATTACACTTAATGAAACTTATATATTATGAATTCTTTCGATGTATCTATTTGTACCAAATTCCGTTTTTTAAAGTTTCGGTTACCATTGAGCCGGGTCGCTCCTTACTTACAGTTCGTTGCCAAGAACTATTGTAAAAGCCAGTTATTTAAAAATACTTCAAATTCAACAGCCCTTATGTTCTATGACTCAGTCTTAAAGGAACGAGTCATAGAACGATAACAAAACTGACGTGCTTAAAGAGCAAGGGTTGAGAAAGGAGCCGCTCCACTCATATTTAAAATGGCTCTTATTTCTCTTCAGCTTAAAACTTGGTTTTATAAATGTAATTTCTGATTGTTTTCAAATTTTGAAAAGAAATCCTTTCCTGCTTTCTGTGTAAAATTTGTCTCAGAAATTTCCCTGAATCTTACCATGAAAAATTATTCCCCCGGAAGGGCGTTATACCACTCAAGGACCCCCTTCCCACCAAAAACTACCACGTCACAGTATAATTTTTTTCCTATTCTGCAATGAGAAATACTATATGTGAACGGGGGGCAAACTGCGTAACTTGTAGTTCCTTCTTCTTGGACTATAAGGGATCATTTCCTCCCCAAAGATAAATTATTGGACATTTCTACTGTTTAAATCAAATTAATAATGCCAAATTTTGATATGTCATTATATGTGTAAAAAGAGGCGTGGAACAATTGCTAGCGACCCTCCAATCTTTTGTTATTCTCAAAGGTCAGTAATATTTGTGTTTCACGATCAAATAAGCCCTCTTCTAATTTTCTAGGTTTGGTTTGCTACAATTGTGCATGGGGCAAGAAACATATAAAACCGTATCTCTTCTATGAAAAAGTACAAAATTCAAGATTTTTGATAGAAAATAGGAGTTAAAACTTCTACACTTAGACTCTCTAATCAGAAAATAATAAAATGAAAAATAAAGTCAAAACAGGTGAGAAAACAAGGATTTTGTCAGCCAGTGGCAAACCATGATGACTAAGAAACAAGCAAATATTTCTAAAAGGACCTCCCTCAAGCTGTCCTCAGTTCTAAACAAAAAAAAAAGAAGAAAAAAAACAACGAAAATTTAACCTTTCGAAGTTTACCCAACAATCACAAAACAAAGGCTCAAAGTGCCTATGGATTTGACAGTGAAAGAAGGCACAACCCTAGAATTAATAAGATAATCTCTTATTTAAAATAAAGTGTTTATCGATTCAACGCTTCTTGTAATTTTTTTTTCTATATCAATGAGCACTAGATAGGAATGACATAAAACACTAAGTAGAAACAGATTTGAAGGTATAGAGTGATAGGATATAAGGATAAAAACAATAGCTCCAGAGAGAGCTTTTTAGAGGGTTAGAATCACCCTTTTCCAGTGAACATGGCCATGTAAATCCGTTTTAACAAGAATCCCACTTGATATGAAACCAGTGATAAACAAAATTTCTTATTTGAACGAAAACCATCAAAAATTTTTAACTAAATGTTTTATACAATCTCCTTCCAAAAAATATAATTTATACATAAAGGAAACAAATATATTTGCAAATAAAATGTCTACTTTTATTTTTGTACATTCTACACCTTAGAAGTAGGTATTTATAAATCCTAAGTTGAAAAGACATCCATTTTTAAAAAGGGGTTTATCTCTCACATCCATCTTTATTTCAAAGTACTTACTCTACCACTGAATTCCAGCAAACCCTTAATTTTTCAATGCAAATGAACTTTTACCATTGGTTTCATATTAGCTTATAGAACAAAAACCAGTTTTTTGAAATGATGCCTATACGTGCCACATTTCGATAGAGTCATGTTTGGTTTAGAATTGGCATGCTATTACCTTCATATTAGCGGAAGAAACAAAACAAGTCTTGTGACGTCAGCTCTTAAACAAGCCCCATTTCGACAAGAATTCATTTTTGTTTCTAAGCAGCCCTGCCGCATCAAACCTATTTCTAACATACCACAACGCGGCTGATCCTGTTTTCGACCGACCCGGATGTTAATTCACTTGCAGAACAGGAAGAGATCGACTTGACGACACGATGTCAGGTTGATCTTTATTTCTCGTTGGCTGCTAAATCCAACCGGATGAATTTATTTGAAAATGAAAACCAGACGTTAACCTTCTGGAAAAAATACAAACATCAGGTCCTGTGGGTGGCAGGACCTGATGTTTTGTTTTCATCAGGGACGAAACACTCGAGACTAGTCCCCAAAGCCGCACCGGCATGACGGCGGCAAATGTGTGATTTAGTATCGGCGGCGGGGCGCCGCCAGGCGCACCAAAAAATTCATGGCGGCAGGCCACGGCGCACCGATTTTTTTTTATTACAAATTTAACACAATTCTCATTTCACCAAGCACGTTCAACCCAAACTTGATTTTAATAAGTATTTTTAACTGGTTGACAAAAAACATGCAAGAGCAATGTGACAAAATGGGAATTTATTTAGCCTTGCGGAAAGTTTTTATGTTCACCGTCAAGAAAACCAGGTAGAATGATTTGGGCTAATGTGTGTATAACTTTTAAAGTTTGAAGTTCAAACACATTCTTTTCATTATATACATACAAAAATTAAGTAAAATAATAAGTAACAACAGTAAAAAAAAACACTGTATACAAGTCAGATACCATGGCTTAATTCAAAAGGTTAATTTAGAGATGACACTCTGAACAAGTTTATTGTTGTCATGGATAAAAGTGAGTCTGTTCACTCCTGCTTGGAGCCAGCATTGATCTTTTTGCAGTTACTATCTGTCCTGTCGTGCTAAAATGCCGTTCAGCTGGTGCACTTGTAGCTGGTTCAGCCAAAACTTGACGAGCGTAAACTGCCACCCACAGGACTGGCGCTCATCGGTGCCGGCAGAATTCCATGAAAAAATTACTATATCACAGATTTTCATGTATCACCAGCTGTAAACCCTGGCCCGGCACTGGCCATCACCGGGCACTCATTTTACACCAAGATACCAATTGGGTAACCTCTCGTCAAGATATTGTTTCCATGTTATGCATCTCTTCTAGGTAAAAAATGAAGACCCAGTCACTGAAACAGTTTGCCAGTGAGCCTGCATTACTCTTTACAATTTCCCTGGACAAATCCAAAAAGTCAGCAGCGTGGAACTTTTTTGGTGGGCTACTGCTGAAGAAAAACGGTATTACTAGGAAGGTGGATAAAGACCATTTTTATTGCAAGCTTTTTTTACGAAAGGCAGAGAAGGATGCCCTATTCAAGGACATTTACCGAGGTTTGGCGAAGTACAAGAGGGAAGTAAGCACGGGAAACTTGATGACACACCTCAAGATGAATCGCGAAGGAGAGGAAGAGACAAAGCGAGCCTTCAAGCTTGAGATGAAAAAATACTCACAGACACAAAGAAGAAGCCCATTTGCAGCATTATATGGGACCCCAAGGTCCAATGCTAGTATGGATTCAGATGCAAAGCATGTTCTTGGCAGAGATCTTGCTTTGCTGTGTGCACAGGATAACCTTCTCCTCAATATTGTAAAGGATAGAAGTTTTTCAGAGTTTTGTCCGAAGTATGATACTGTTGCAGGTGCAGAAGAATTGCCAAGTGAAAGAAACGTTGTCATTTCCTGCTTGCAGGACATTTATGATGCAACATTCACAGCAGTGAAAGAGATCGTTGGCAACAGGGCAGAGTTTAGAAGTGGAGCTATGGCTATGGATATCTGGACGGATAACCACCGTCATCTTAGCTATCAGTGTCACAGACTCATGTACATCACTTCAAATTTTGAAATAAAGAATATAACTTTCAAACAACTGTTTTGGTGATGAGCGACATACAGCTAACAACATTAGAAAAAACATCTTGCACGCATTAAGCTTTTTGACATTGGAGAGAAGGAAATAACTGTTGTGCGTGATAGAGGTGCAAATGTAGTAAGAGCCTATACAATTCTGGATGTGAAGTCGAGAGAATGTGTTGCACATGGGCTTCACAATCTAATTACAGTTGATGGAGTGTCAAAAGTTACAAATGTTTGTTCTTTGGTGAAAAAGGCTCGACTTATTGTCAAAGTCTTGACTTACAGAGGCTCTGATTTAAACCGCGAATTCGAAAAACAGAAATCCGAAGCTTTTTTGCAATCGAAGAACTGGGCGAGCTTGATCAGGTTTTAGATGCAGATTCAGAGCTGCCCATTGTTCATGTGGCCAAGAAGATACCCTGCAGTGGAAGAAAGGACAATTACAGGATGCTCAAAAGAGATCTTCCTACGCGGTCGAACGCCACTTATACAATATTGGAAAGTATTTTAAACCATGAAGCTGTTTTATCGACTCTCCTGTGTCAAATTGGCAAACCTGAATTAGTTCTGGACGAAGATGATCTCAAGCTCATGACTGCCCTTTGTAACCTGGTTTCTGCTTTTCTTACTACAGTGCAAGCAATTGAAGGTGAGATCTTTCCGATGCCGAATGTTGCTTTGTTGTGTAGAGGAATGTTAAAGGCACAGATGGAAGAAAAGGGTGGTAAAATTTTCCCAATAGTATAGTTCAAGCAAAACTTGAGGGTCAAGTCTGATCAGCGTTTCTCTCAAGACAATTTGATGGTGTCAGCAGCGCTATTGGATTTTGAGACCTTTAGACTAAAGGAAATTGATGATCACCTCCTTGAATCGTCTCAAAACCACCAAGATTTCCTCTTTGACATGATAAAAAAAAGTGACAGAAAATGAGCTTAAAGAATTCGTTGAAGAGATTGGTGATGGGAAAAATTTGGGTGCTGCTGGTTCTAGCATCGCTAATGCACAAGAGAGAGAAAATGAAAAATTGAGTAATGTGGAAATTCCGAGTGATACTGAGGCACCATCAGAACCAATTGTGACAAGACTCTATTCATCTGATGGTATTGAGAAAATGTCAGTTAAAAAAAATTACTGCAACAGATGAACGATCAGGATGTTAATTCACTTGCAGAACAGGAAGAGATCAACTTGACGACACGGCGTCAGGTTGATCTTTATTTCTCGTTGGCTGCTAAATCCAACCGGATGAATTTATTTGAAAATGAAAACCAGACGTTAACCTTCTGGAAAAAATACAAACATCAGGTCCTGTGGGTGGCAGTTTACGCTCGTCAAGTTTTGACTGAACCAGCTACGAGTGCACCAGCTGAACGGCATTTTAGCACGACAGGACAGATAGTGACTGCAAAAAGATCAATGCTGGCTCCAAGCAGGAGTGAACAGACTCACTTTTATCCATGACAACAATAAACATGTTCAGAGTGTCATCTCTAAATTAACCTTTTGAATTTAAGCCAAGGTATCTGACTTGTATACAGTTTTTTTTTTTTTGCTGTTGTTACTTATTTTTTTACTTCCTTTTTGTATTTATTTGATTAAAAGAATGTGTTTGAACTTCAAACTTTAAAAGTTATACACACATTAGCCCAAATCATTCTACCTGGTTTTCTTGACGGTGAACATAAAAACTTTCCGCAAGGCTAAATAAATTCCCATTTTGTCACATTGCTCTTGCATGTTTTTTGTCAACCAGTTAAAAATACTTATTAAAATCAAGTTTGGGTTGAACGTGCTTGGTGAAATGAGAATTGTTTTAAATTTGTAATAAAAAAAAAATTGGTGCGCCGTGGCCCGCCGCCTTGAATTTTTTGGTGCGCCTGGTGGCGCCCCGCCACCGATACTAAATCACACATTTGCCGCCGTCATGCCGGTGCGGCTTTGGGGACTAGTCTCGAGTGTTTCGTCCCTGATGAAAACGAAGCAAATTATTCACAGGTCGTCAAGTGGAGCACATAAACTGGTGATCCCCAGCGATTTGACTCGGGCTATCAAGAAGTGGAAACTAGTAGATCCCTTCAGTCAGAATTCAACTCTAGCTGATACTTTAAATTCGGATGAAGCCGAGGAAGATTAAAGCCTTTTAAGTAAGACCTTTTGTTCATTGTGACTACATATTTTTCTTCTTACTTTTCAATTTGTATGATTTGCCTGACGTGAAGACTATTGACACAGTGTTATTTTTTTAAACTAATTATTGTATGTTATATAAGTTTTCTTTTTCTTGGCAGTCCTAGTCCAATTTCAGGTGCACTTTTTAATTTACATAACTTTACAACTAAACCAGTAGCCGATTTCATCATTTCCGTTTTTAAGTGACATAGATTGTATTGGTTTTTGATTCCCTTGAATACAAACGAGAGAGAATCCAGAAAAAATCAGTTAAAAAAATCCTAAATTAATTGCTTTAAAATTTTCTAGAATTCTTTGTAAGCAGCCTATCCCTTATTTAAAGACCAGCCCAATTAGTGTTTTAAAATGACAAGTTTCCTCTTAAAAATGCAAAATTGAAGGGTTTAGATTTAAAACTTAAAAACAGAAACTGGGGGATAAATTTCAAAAGCCGTAACTTTCAAACACACCTCAGATTCTAAGCACTCCATCGCCTGAATTGCTTCGTGAATATAAGTTGTAACTGTTTTTCTTCGTTGATTACTTTTTAATTTTTCAATATATCTGAATTTTAGGACCTGAAGACCATTGATAAATTTAAAGCTGGGCTTCATCAGCAGGATTTCCAGGATCCAAGATTCCAGACTATTGTTTGACGTCTTGGATACACCTTATCTGGAATATGACGCCTATCCAGAAGTACATCCAAATAATACAAAAAACGATTTTTGAACTTATAGGTTTCTAGAATATTCAATCATACAATGAAAACGAAAGAAAAAAGGAAAAAAGGTTCTGTAAATCCTTTCGATTATCCTCCTATAGTAAAAATCGAAGGTTGATGGTCCAAAAATTTTTTTGAGTATTTAGTAAAAACAGATGCAATTTAGTAAATATTTCCTCTCAGATTTAGTAAATTCTTCCAGGCCAGGGTGGCAACCCTGGTCATGAACTTCTTTCTTTTAGCAGATAACTACAAAAGTGAAGAAGACGCTATTAAGTTTTTTTTCAGGAGAAATGTATTTTGCATAACCCTCGAAGTGTGCCAATGGCCACGAAAGGACTCTAAACGAAAATTCGTTGAAGTGGGTTTGCTCAAAACGTGAGTGCCGTGAAAATAAAGTGAGTGCCTTGAGACGCGGAATTCGTGTTAACACTTTTAACTTTTAACTTTTAACACTGTTAACTCCCATTCCGTAAAATTTTGCTTTTCATTTACAGTTGGTTGAGGAAACTAACAACAATACAGTTTTGTGAACAAGAACAAGTAATCAACCGTAACACCACTGTTTATTGGAGTAACTATATGCAGGAAGTTTATGCCGACAATTTGCTACACAATCTTATTCAAATTGGAGGACTAAACCCAGTGTTTCCACTTCTCCCGATTTTTCGGGAGATCTGCCGAATTTCTAATCCATCTCCCGACAAAAAAAGGTGATACAGAATCTCCTGAAAATATCCAGAAAACTTAATCCCCTGAAAGTTTTACTTCATAGTCATTCTTTTTTTTACCTGGTCGTTATCTGTGGTCTTTTAGGGATTTTCCCTAACGTCCCAGGCAATTGAGGCAGCGCAATTGGAATTTTTGGCATATGTATTAACATTGACCATTATCCATTCCAAAGTGGTTGCAATGAATTTCTGTTTTTGATCATTTAAACACCTTCAAAGTTTGTAATTAACTAATTATTTTCAATTCATAAACTAACCACAGATCTCGGCTTGCACCAAGAAGATAGGAACTAGCAATATGTGGGTCCAGCTGATTCAGTAGGTTCAAAATTATCCAAAGTCACTACACATTTAAAAGAATATGACAAAAATTTGACTTTGTCCGCAATTGCTTTGTAGAACTGACGGGGTTTGCATCAAATGACAGGGTACAGAGTACAAGGTACAGAGACCAAAATCGCAGCATTTTGATATCAACTTAGCATTTTTGCTGGGTTGAAAAGTTAGTCCCATTCCTGGAAAATATGCAACATAAGAATGTTACTGATAAAGTAAGATTGGGTAAGCCGATACTGACAAATATAGTCCACTAGGACCTGTCAGTGTATTATAAAACATAAAACCGCGAAGAAATGATGAAAACGAGGACAATTAACATCCAGTGACAAAATATAAATTAGCTTTATTGAACCCGAAAAAGCTAAGTCACTAAACCCACCCATTCGTGGGCCATGTTTAAGACACTACTCATTGCCAGGGTGGTAGAGAAGTGCCATTGACAAAGAGTGGTGGGAACATTCCGATAGTGCCAATGATGATGAAACAGTAACTCTGACAGCCATGGATTGCTGGAAATGGGCTTTGAGTGCGAGGGACCTCCGTGGAATCCAAATTTAGCATAGTTTGTACAATATTTGTGCTCCTTGCCATTGTCGAACGCAGCTTCAGAAAGACTGATCAGCTTACTCAAGGAAGTAAAGGCAGACAGAAGGAATCGTTTGGTAATAGTAACTGGCTTCCACAATTCAGACGAAACTTGGAATGAAACGAGCCGGAGTTGCAGCATTGACACACTGACAGTTGACCAGCCCCTCAGAAAGAGGCTTAAAGGAGCAGTAGTGTTTGCTAGCACAGCTGAATTACTGCCTGATAAGAATGGGCTGCTCACATAAAAAGCCATGAGATAGACACACGTTATGAATATAATGCGGTATCTGAAAGTTTTGCTATTTTTATACTTTTTTTCAGTTATACGAATAATAATGAGCTGTGACTTAGCGTTTTCTCTTTATCAATTGTTAATTACTCTGGGGATGGTGGTAAAAAAGATTATTCACTTAACTCAGACTCAATGGTCAAAGGCCTGGCGTCCGTAATTCATCCAGATTTTCGGTCCCCGTCCTGAACTTAGCAGGCTGTCATGTGCAGCCTGAAAGGGCGAGAAAAGGCAGGGGTAGATGAAAAAAATGTATTAATTTAGCTGCTTTAGACTATGAATGAAATATGACGGTACTTTCGCATTACCAAGGCCTCTCGGCTTAATCATAGGGAGCGCGCTAGCGCTGCCTAAGTAAAGAATGATGTGGGCACAATGTGTTTTTTCTCCATGCCTGGGCACTTCGTATTGAAAAAGATGTCGTAGAAACATCGAATAGGGTTCATTCGATTTGAAATTGGAGTGGCTAGTGCCCTTTTTAAATAGTCAAAAGTGATGTGAGGGCAACTAGCCCCCCCACACCCATAATTCCCCCAAACACATCCAATCAAAATTTTTAGATAGCCATTGTGTTCTTTGTAGTTGACTTCCAGATAGAAAATATGTTTTGAGGAGGACACTCCCCAACGACCCTCAGGGCAAGGGTTTTAAATTATGCCCTGGGGACATACAAGGGTTTTTATAGAAGGCGTTGCAGTAGAAAAAAAAGCACATTCGATTGGAAATTCAAAGGGCTATTGCTCTTTTTAACAGTCGAAAATGATCGGAGGGCAACTAACCCCCTCCCCCCAAACACCCATCATTTCCCCAAATACATCCAATAAAAACTTTGAGGTAGCCATTTTGGCTTAATTGATTTCCAAATAGAAAACATGTTTTTGAGGAGGACACTCCCCCAGAGCTCTCAGGGCAAGGGTTTTATGTTATACCCTAGGGGCATATAAGGTTTTTATAGAAGGTATTTTCGTAAAAGCTTCAAAACAGGCTCATTCAATTGGAAATTAAAAGGGCTAGTGCCCTTTTTGCTTGTCGAAAGTGATTGGAGGGCAACTAGCCCATCCCCACCCACCATTTCCCCAAACATATCCAATAAAAGTTTTGAGATAGCCATTTTGTTCAGGGTAGTTCATTTCCAGATAGAAAATAGGTTTTTTGGGGCTATATACTGTTTTGTAGAAGCCGTTGTTGTAGAAACTTCAAAAGCGGCTCATTCGATAGGAAATTCAAAGGGATAGTGCCCTTTTCAATAGTTGAAAGTGATTGGAGGGCAACTACCCCCCCCTTGCCCATCATTCTCCCAAATACATCCAATCAAAATTTTTAGATAACCATTTTATTCAACCTAGTTGAAAGTTTTGGAAACTAGGTCCTTAAGGATGGCAACCCCTCCCCCCACATCCCTTACGGCAAGTGTTGTAAGTTATGCCCCGGGGGCATATACAGTTTTTATTGAAAGTTTTGTCGTAGAAACTGGGCTCAAAAAAGGGCTCATTCAATTGGAAATTCAAAGGGCTTGTGCATTTTTTAATAGTTGAAAGTGATTGGATAGCGACTAACGCCCCTCTCATGCCCACCATTTTCTCAAGCAAATCAAATTAAAATTTTTGAGACATCCATTTTGTTCAACGTAGTTGAAAGTTCTGGAAATTTTATCTTTTAGGATGATGACCCACTCAGAGCCCTAAGTGCAAGGGTTGTAAGTTATGCCCTGGGGTATATAAAGTTTTTTATTGAAAGCTTTGTCGTAGAAACTTCAAAAGTGCTCATACAATTTGAAATTGAAAGGGCTAGTTTCTTTTTTAATAGTTGAAAGTCATTGGATAGTGACTAACGCCCCTCTCACGCCCACCATTTTCCAAAACATATCTAATCAAAATTTTGGGATATCCATTTTGTTCAACGTAGTAGAATGTTCTGAAAATTCGATCTCTTAGGAAGATAGCCCCCTCAGAGCCCTCAGTGCAAGGGTTGTAAGTTATGCCCTGGGGCTTATAAGAGTATATAGAAAGTTGTTGCATAAATCATAGGCAGCGCGATCGCACTGTCTAAGTAAAAAACGGCGACACTCGAGAATGAGACAAGAAACTGGGACGAAGTAAAGAGGAGGAAACTCCCCACTTCGCTCAGGGCAAGGGTTTTAAGTTATGCCCTGGGGGCATATAAGAACGATGTTGACACAATGTATTATTTATTAATTTTTTCCTTTAGAGCAGGGCACTTCGTATCGAGGAAGTTGTCGTAGAAACTTCGAAAAGCATTTATTCAATTGGAAATTGGAGAGGCTTGTGCCCTTTTTAATATTCGAAAGTGATTGAAGGGGACTAACACCCCTTCCAAACCCACCATTTCATAGGCAGTAATATCGTGCTGCTTAAGTAAAGAACGTTGCGGGGACAATGCATTATGTATTTTTTCTTTTTTCTTCTTCTTCTCCATACCCGCGCACCATGTATCGAAGAAGTTGTCGTAGAAACTTCGAAAAGGGCTCATTCAATTTTAAATTGGAGTAAATAGTGCCCTTTTTAATAGTCGAAAGTGATTGAAGGGCAAAAAGCCCCCCCCCCGCACCCATCATTCTCCTTTGCCCTGAGGATTGCGGGGGAATATCCTCCTCAAAAACATATTTTCTATCTGTAAATGAACTACGCTGAACAAAATGGCTATCTCAAAATTTTTATTAGATATGTTTGGGGAAATGATGGGCTTGGGGGGGGGGTCTAGTTGCCCTCCAATCACTTTTGACTAGTAAAAAGGGCACTAGCCCTTTTAATTTCCAATCGACTGAGCCTGTTTTGCAGTTTTTATGACAATGCCTTCTATAAAAACCTTATATGCCCCCATTGGATAACTTAAAAACCTTCCCTGAGGACTCTGGAGAAGTGTCCTCCTCAAAAACATGTTTTCTATTTTGAAATCAAATATGTTGAACAAAATTGCTATCTCAAATTTTTTTACTGGATGTGTTTGGGGAAATGATGGGTGTGGGGGGGGGGGCGAGTTGCCCGCCGACTACTTTTGACTATTAAAAAGGGCACTAGCCCTTTGAATTTCCAATCAAATGTGCCTTTTTTTAATTTTCGATTACAACGCCTCCTATAAAAACCCTTGTATGTCCCCAGGGCATAACTTAAAATCCTTGCCCTGAGGGTCCTTGGGGAGTCTCCTCCTCAAAATATATTTTCTATCTGGATATCAACTACGCTGAACAAAATGGCTATCTCAAAATTCGGCAGATCTCCCGAAAAATCAGCCCGGATTGAGACGATTCTTTGTCCTCAGACGCTGAGACGCTATTAAGATATTATTTTTTCAAAAAGAAGCTTTCGCTACATAAATGAATTTAGCATCATTACGATAAATTGTAAATGGTGCAAACTGGTTGGGGCAAATCTCAAGAATTTTATTGGGGGGAAGGGGCTTGGGATAAATAATATTTTTCTCCTCATTATTGGGGGGACAACTGCCACCCCTAAATGACGTCCATGCAGCCAGGTGCACTAAATCTAAAGGAAATTAGACATTCTTTTTGAATAAGGGGCGAGGGGCTCCGGATCAATCTTTCTTTATCCACAAACGATGAATACAGGCACACATGATTTTTTTTAGTGGGGGTTAAATTGCAAAAAAAAAAACGGTGGGTCTCGTACTGGATAATCTGAATAAGAAGTGCATAGAATTCCAAAAAATCTATGACTATCGGAGGGGGCCCTTTATACATTCTGGGCTACAAAGATACTAGTTTCGTTGATTCCTGTCGTCAAACGAACATGTTTTCTATTTAGCATTGTTACAAGTATTGTAAATAGCTTGGACATGTGCACTGAGCCTAAGGATGAAAGGGAACTGGCATTTTTTCTACATGCGGGGGAATTCGGATCTTTTTTTTGTCCAACCAGGCGCGTACACAGGATTTATTTTGGCAGCGTTGTTGAATTTGACGTATTTTAATTTCTGTTTCTTAGGGTTTCATTTATTTATTGATACTGATTTATGCTCGTATGCTCGGTAGTTGTATGCTCGGCAGATTATTTGATTTCCTCAAAGAATTTCCAGAAGTTCAAACTTCGTTGAAGTATATGGCCATATTAGAATGTGGATCAGAAATATTTGGGGAAATGGTGGGTGTTGGGGAAGGGGGCAATTCTTGCTCTGATTGCTTTCGATTATTAAAAAGGGCAATAGCTTTCTCAATTTCGAATTGAAACAGCTTGATAGGAAGTGTTTAGGGAAATGATGGGTATGGGGGCCATTCACCCTCCTATTGCTTTTGACTATTAATAAGGGCACTAGCCCTGTCAATTCCCAATTGAATGAGTCCTTTTTGAAGCTTCTACAACAAAACTTTCTATAAAAAATATGATCTTCCCCCAGGGCATAATTTACAACCCTTGCCCTGAAGACTTTGGAGGGAGCGTCATCCTCAAAGACATATTTTCCGGACCTTCTATCTACGTTGAAGAAAATGACTGTCTTAAAATTTTGATTGGATGTACTTGGGGAAATGATTGGCATGAGAGGGGGGTTAGTTGCCGTCCAATAACTTTCGACTATTAAAAAGGCCCATAGCCCTTTCAGTTTTTGATTGAATGAGCCCTTTTTGACGTTCCTACGACACTGCTTTCTATACATATCTTATATACCCCCAGGGGGTAACTTAAAACCCTTGCCCTGAGGACTGTGGGGGAATTGTCATTCTCAAAGACTGAATTTTCAAAACTTGCAACAACGTTGAACAAAATAGATATTTCAAAATAGCCGATTGGATGTGTTTGGGGAATTGGTGGGCGTGAGATTGGTGAGAGAGGGGTTAGTTGCTCTCCAATCAATTTCGACTATTAAAACGGGCATTAGCCCTTTCAATTTTCAATCGAATGAGCCCATTTTGAAGTTTCTACACAAAACTTTCTAAAAAAACCTTATATGCCCCCAGGGCATAGCTTACAATCCTCGCCCTGAGCATCCTAGGGGGGGGGGGTAAACCTCAAAGACAAAATTTAAAAAACTTTAAAAAACGACAAAAAAATTTACTATCTCAAAAACTTGATTGGATGTGTGTGGGAAAATGGTGGGCGTGGAAGGGTTGTTAGTTGCCTTTCAATCACTTTCGGCTATTAAAAATGGCACAAACACTTCCAATTTTCAAGCAAATGAGCCCTTTTCAGATTTTCTACGATTACTTCTTCGATACTAATTGCCCTGGTCTAAAAGAAAAAAAAAACTTAAAATAAATAAATAATACATTCTGTCAACATCGTTCTTTACTTAGGCAGCGGTATTGCACTGCCCACAATAAAAGAAATACGTTTCGAAAATGGTTGGTTCTTCGAGCTAATAAATGTTATATAATAATAATAATAATTTATTATAAGCTGAAAAACAGGCTATACAGCACAGTATTCTTAAATACACTTCACAAGAAAAATAGCATAAATATCAAGTTTCACTCATTGATGTCAACGCTTAATTTACATATTTACACAAGTGCCTGATTGTCCTTTTAACAGTCGTGTTCAGGATCCCCACGAACTTCAAGTTACCACTCTCAAAAAACTTTACCCTGAATAGAGAAAGTGGCTGGCACTCGGTGAAAATATGGGCCACATCCTCAATAACTAGGTTACATCTGGGGCAAGAGTAATCTGCATGTCCATCCGTGGCCACTTTTTTTCTTTCAAATAATCTTTTTCTATTTTTTAGTGACAGGCAATTCGCTCTGATCCGAAACGAAGTTCTCAATGTCTCCCAGGGTAATCCTAGTTTAAAATAATATTCAAATCCAAATATCTTTTTTTACTTGGGAATAAAACTTCAATGTTTCATATGTTAATAACTGCCTGGATCCACTTATATTATATATGCTTTATTTCCCATGTCCAGCGTTGACATACCTTTTTTTCTCTCTCTCTCTCTCCGGTTATTTTTTTGATTTTCCCATGTAACTTAACACCATCTAAACTTAATTTGCCTGAAGTTAAGCCTCAATTGAATATTTTTAGATATGCCAATGCTTTTAGATAAGATTTCGGCTAGTTGGTAAATTTTAAGAAAAAACTTGCAAACCTGAAAGTAATTTTAAATATTATGTTTACTACATGAGCAGTGAGATACACACAGTCATATGCACAAACATAGGATATATTGAAAGTGTTTTTTTTTTAATTTCTGGCATCGAGTTTTTTTATGTTTAGTTAATAATGATTCGAGTTTGGAATGGCTTGTAGATTTTGAAAGAAAACTGTTCTTTGTTTCAGAGATCAAATTTAACAATCCATATCTCCTAGCTAAGTTCAGAGAAAACAAAGGATAGAAACATAGTTTTTAGTTTTGGAATTGGCTTCTTTGTTTGCTTTTGGCTTGTTTTGGCTATGCTTTACATTTAGTTTTAAGTTTTGATGTTGCTTCTTACTTTCAGTTGAAAAACTTCTTTTTTTTATGTTTGATTTCTGATCTTTCCTTTAAATAATGCTGGGATATCTGACGCCCCCTCCATATCAGTGTCCCTTCCCTCATGAAAACTTCCTTCATGGAAAGATCCTATCACATAACCCCCGACACCCCCTCCACTTTTGATGGTTAGGACTAAACTTAATAAAGCATATATTTGAAATCAGTATTAAAGTCTGATTCTTTTGATGTATCTATTGGTATCAAAATCCCGTTTTCTAGAGTTTTGGTTACCATTGAGCCGCGTCGCACCTTAATTACAGTTCGCTACCACGAACTGTTTGATATCCACTATCACTCAAGAAGTGAAGTTAGGTTGATCCTAATTAAATATACCTAAGCATGATAAAAAATATAATACCCAGTTCTGTGAGTGACGTCACGAAATGAATATAGTTTGATTAATTCTAAACTCTGTGGGCTGTGATCGGAGGAAAATGTTTGCAAAATAACAGAGGTTTATTGAGGATATACATTACTGTCTGAAGGAATAGTTGCTGTCACCAGTTGATGTGCAGAAGGAATGTTTGGATCTTGAATTCAATTGAAGGCGGATTAAGGTGTTTGCCGTGCCTATCGGCTAAGATTACCGCACGCTTACACCAACGAGGGTAAAGATTTGGTGCTTTTTCCGGTAAGACAGTTTTACTTATACAGTTCTGTTATTATTTCTAACATCAAAATGGTTAGGAAAAAGAATGAGAGGAGTCGTCAGGATGAGGATTTATTAAGTGAGAATATGACGACAATCACCCCCAATACGTCTGAAATTAATCTGGAGTCAGCAAAAACTCTGGCTTCATTACCGACCTTGTCAGAGGATTTTTCGAAAATGATGGATATTTTGCGAGATACTCCTGGCTCTGTCCAATCGATCGATCAGCGATTTACTACACTAGAAAATAAAATACAACCAATAGAATCGGAGGAAATGGCTTTACGGACAGAAACTTTCGGGGTCGAGTTCACATATGACTGCTGTGGGAAATGAAGTTTCTATGTTGAAAACTCAAGTGGTTAACCTGCAAACGGAAGTGAAAAGACTTCCGTTTTTACTAAAAAGAAAAGACTTTGCATATGTCTGGTAGGATTATGGCTACAGAGTATCAGCCGACAGAAAATAATGTGATAGTTTGGAACTCAGTTTGCGAAGACGAGGATCAGGCTAAAGGAATGTCTACTGAGTTATGTACAGACGGTTTGGCTTTACCAGTGATACCACAGTTTTGGGTTATTGAGATTATAAAGGACAAGAAATATTTCAAGGTTAATGTAAGCAGCCGTGCGAATAAGATCGAAATACTCAATAATGGAAAAAAGCTTAAGGGAAAAATGATGCGAAACCAGCAAAATATTTATGTGAGCGATGATGCCTCTCTTTCGGTGAGGGAGAGATTTAAAATAATGTATTAAAAAAAATCGTTTTTTTGTTCCATGGGTATTACGTCATGGGTATCTAAAACAGTGCCACCGTATCTCCTGTTTGAACGACCGGGTGGTTGAAAAGTAAAGTTTACTTGCAATGAGCCGATTGATGAATTAGCGTATGGACTTCTCTCCTCTGTAGCTCCCGGGAGCCCTAAGGAATTCTTGATTTGAAATTTTGTTTTATGTTTTTTTTTGGTTTTGTATATGTTTGGCTGTTAGAAAAATTATTAAAGTTTAGCTTATGAAAAGAAAAAATGTTTTTGTTGTTTTTTTGTTCGTTTATTTGAGAGTAAAGATTTTTTTATTTTAGTTTCAACGATAAATAAGAGTATGTGGTAGTAGGCTCCTATGTTGTTGAATGGATGCGCTTATTATTGTGGCGGAATTTTGTTGTGTGTTAATTTGTTTTTCTTTTTCTTTTAGTTTTCTGTTCCATTTTTCTGTAATCTGTTTTTTTAATCTTTTTTCTTTTTTCAGGTTTATTTTCTTTTTACGGCCGGCCTGTCATCAAGTTGGTGTGAACCAGGAAAAGTAATTGGTAAAATAGTAGTTTTGTTTCGCCGTTCTCTCGCTACCCCTTCGATGAATGGTTATTACTCTAGATGTTGATTTGCAAAAATTGAGATGACTTGAGAGAGATTTGCTATATTTTCAGGATTTACAATGTGGTATTCTCCATAGGGATCTAGATCAAGATTTTTGTGACATACCCCCTAAAACATATTATAAATGCCCTATTGAAATTAATGATGTGTTGTCAGGACCCAGTGAACTGAATTTGTTGTCGTAGAATTGTCAAGGTCTAGATAGCTCATTGGATTATTGAAAGGAATTGTGTCTGTTTTCGAAATTAGATGTGATTGCTCTGACAGAAACATGGTTGAGAGATCATACGACAAGTTTATTACATATAGGTGGGTATCGACTTCATTTTCAGAATAGAGAAAAAAGACAACATGGTGGACTGGCAGTTTATGTTAGGAATAGTCTCGATATTAAGATGAGGAATGCAAAGCGTGTAAATAAGGAAATGGTATTTGAAAGTGTGGTATTAGAATTGTGTAAATAAGGGACAGAAACTTTTTGTGGTTGTAGTGTACCGCCCACCGTCAGGTTCTACTGAGGAATTCTCGGAGCTCCAAGAAAAGTAACTGGATGAGCTTGCTGATGATAATAAAACTTCTTTCGGGTGTGGTGATTTTAATCTGGACCTAAATAGAGTGAGTGCTAATCATAAGATTTGTGAATTTTTGAATGTGATTTTTTGTTATGGTGTGTTTCCTGTGGTGAATATTTGTACTCGGGTAACTGCTAACTCTGAGTCCCTTCTTGATAATATTTTTTGTGATATTAAGTATGATTCAGTTTCGGTTGTGATTAATGATGTTTCTGATCACTTTGGTGTTTTGCTGTTTGTGAATAATTTTTGCGAACCGAAGAGTAAGAATTAAAAAACATATAATGATCAATTGAAAATTGATGGAGATGTTTTGGTTCAGTTTAAAAATGAATTAGAAAAATGCAAGTTTCTGTTTTTTGAAGATAGTGAACTTGATGTAAATATGAGCTTTTGTTTATGGTATGGTAAAGTGAATGAAATATTGAAGTCATGTGTGTCAGTTCAAACCGAGACACCAGTTAAACTTTGGATTTCTATAGTACTAATGGCTGCGATAATGAAAAGAAGGTGGTTATTAAAGTATTCTAATACACCACCATATGCCGAAGAGAGGTATAGAAAATATAATAACGAGTTGAATAAGCTACTTCAAAAAGTTATAATAGAATATTTTAGAGAAGAATCTAAAAAGTTGGAATGAAATCCTGCGAAGACCTGGAAACCAATCAACTCGGTAATCCGCCTAATCCAGAGTTATGTCGCCAAAGTTTGTACCTCTTCGCCGGAGGAAGTACCTGATCAGATATGTAACCATATTGCAAATATTGGAAAAAATATGGCAGGTACAGGATCCTCCTCTTCTGTAGAAGAGTTTATTTGTTCAGTTTTTACCTATGGCTTGTGATTTTTCTGCTTTTTTGCATCCGATTAATATTGAGGAGCTCCGAAATGTAGTTTGGAGCATGAATAGTAATAGTGCAGGTAGTGATCATTTTTCCCTGAAAGTTTTGAAGCATGTATTTCCGGTTGTATCAGAGCATTTGGTGTACCTATTTGATCAGTGTTTGAAATGGGGTATTTTTCCAGATTGCTTTAAGTCGGCTAAAGTTATTCCGTTATTTAAAGGTGGTGGTAAGAATTCTTTCCATGATTATACACCTATGTCTCTTCTCCCATTGTTAAGTAGAGTGTTTGAAAAGATGATAAATGCTAGAATGGTTGAGTTTCTAGATTCGCGGAGAATTTTAAGTCCAACCCAGTTTGGATTCCGAAGAGGAATGTTGACGAATCAGGCCGTTCTGTTTTTGGTGACGTTCGTAAATGAAGCCCTGGATGCTGGTTGGAAAGTGGCTTCAGTTTTCCTCGATATTGTGAAGGCCTCTGATTCGGTTGATCATGTAATTCTGCTTGTTAAACTTAATAATTGCGGATTTCTTGTTGTGTTCTTGGACCTTTTAAGATATTTCCTTCATAATCGTTCTTTATATGTGAGTGTTGGAGGTGCCGTATCGGGTGCAAAAAAAATTGAATATGGTGTGCCACAAGGGTCTCTGCTTGGGCCTACACTCTTTTAATCTTCATTAATGATTTGTGTGAAGCTGTGGGGGGTTTGTCGTTTGACCTTAATTTTCTCGTTAGTGAAACATAAAGTTAATTATTGCGCTATTTTCGGATGATGCACATTTTACAGTGGCAGCGAAGACGGAACTAAAACTCATTGACAAGCTAATTACGGGTATAAACCAATTTGGGAAATGGCCTAGAGGTAACAAACTGAGGTTAAATAACAATAAATTATAGTTTTTAGTTTACGGAAGAAACCCCAATAACTATCCATGGATTAAAGAGCTTAGATTTGTTGATACTTCAATCTAGCGACTAAAGACTGTGAAGTACCTTTTTGTCCTGATAGATGAGTGTTTATGTTATAAACCCCATATAGAGTTGTTAAGTAGTAAGATTGCAAGGAATATTGGGATTATGAGAAAGCTGAAGAAATTTTTCCCCTATGATATAATAAGCTCTTTGTATTTTTCTACTGATCACCCGTACCTTTTGTACTGTAATGTCGTTTGGTCGAGTACTTTCCCGACACATCTACTTTCACTTCTTGCGATGCAGAGCTTGGCTATGAGAGGGCTTTGTGGTCATAAAAAAGGTGCATCTATGAGAAGGAGATATGTTGAACGACATATTTTGCCTTTACACAGAGTTTATAAATTTTATTCAGCTTTGTTTTGTTTAAGTATGAGCGTGGATTATTGCCACAATGTTTCGGTCAAATGTTCATGGCTAGATGTAATGTCTATGAATACTCAACCAGAACATCATCCAAGATAAGACGACCCCAGGCTTCAACTCGAATATCATTCTTCTCTATCTGTTATGTGGGACCAGGGTTTTATAATAGTTTACCAAACGAATTATTAGTTGATGAAAATATTGCTAGTTTTAGGAGTAGGTTAAAATTTCTGTGTTTTGGTGAGTATAATATTTCTTAGCGATTTTCTCTTGAGGGGTCTCTCAGTTGTATTTTGGTTATTTTTATTGTGGTTGTGTGAGGGTGGTAGTGAGAGAAGGGTGATAATTAGTTATGGCTTGTTTTTTCATTTTAGGGGTTGCACTACGTTGGAAGAGGTTTTGCAGTGCTTTTTTTTCTCTCTCTTTTCTTTTTTTATTTATTTATTGTTTTACGCTGTTGATAGGGATGTATATATCAGGTTTTTTTTTGAAGGGTGTATAGCTTAAACAAGTTGAACAAATAGCAAAAAAAACTCGATGCCAGAATTAAAAAAAAAAACATTTTCAATATATTCTTTGTTTGTGCATATGACTGTGTGCTTAAACAAATATCCCTACTTGTGTAGGGAACATACTTAAATAGGTGACTGTACCCTGGTAAGGTATGTAGGTGTGAAACTGCACATATATTCATGCCTCACGCTTGTGTAATTCCATGTAACCGCGAAACCTTATACAAGGTAACTACTCACGCCTCTTGACTCTCCGCATGTAGACCCCTTTTGTCCCCAACCCCCAATAAAATGCTGGAACTACGTCCCTGTCGCCTCCTATTCCTTCTAAAGGCTTAAGTGTCATTTGTGCTTTACTTAAAACGGTTTGTATTGCAAACTTATGTTTTCATTTGTTACAATGTCAACCTCCTCTTTTATGCCTCGTTTATGAACCCATCACTTGATCTGTATTTGTGCAATTCCAAAATATACTAATTGTTCTGCTCACAAATTGACCTTCTGCCTTTAATAGTCCCATTCATTGTCCAAGAAATAAACTAATGTAAAATAGTAAAAGAAAACATTAAAACAGCTAGATACTTACTGCATAATATGCAGAATGTTTTATTAATCAGACTATTATATTTTCTTCCATTGTTAGGTGTGTATATTTTTTTAATCGTTTCTACTGAAATTTTTGCACTATCATATACAATGATAGATTTCGGATGAAAAAGATAACTGGTTTAATATTTTATACTTTTGCAGGTACTTGTGTAGAATCTGGTAAGCACATAAAGAGAAATGCATATAGAATTTCTAAGATGCTATTCAAAACTGGGTTTCTGCTAGCTAGTGAGTTGTTGTTTACTTTGTGGAAACAATTTAATTTTTAGGTTTTTGGGGTTGAAGGAGCAATAAAAGGTACCTAGGTTTGGTTATGTATTAATTTATGCTATGCTCTACCCCCTCTCCCCTAATGTGCAAATATACAGCCCAAATTGGTTTCTAAACTATTATATTTTCATCCTATTTTATTTCATTAGCATTAACCAAACTCCACATTTTGCATTTTTACTAGATTCCATACAAGTAGGGAGACCACCCATAACTGGGACAAAAAATCTTCTTTTGGAAATTACTTGAGTCCTGATGAAGCTATAAAAATGCTTCAAAAGCCAACCCATAGCCTGAACGTTCTAGTTTCTTCAGAAATGTTTCCCAATTTTTAGTGCTCTTCCTTTTTTTAAAACTGGCAAAAGTCTAGTGTCAGTCATTTTGTCCCAGTTATCACAATATCCTCCATAACTGGGACATAATGATGGGGTAAATTGGGACATGATGTTATCTCAAGTGTAGGCAAATATTTTCTTACTTTTTTACTGAACTTTCAAATATAAATGTATAAAAGTAAGCAATATTCAAAAACGTCATAGAACTTTGGTAATATTCAGTCAGACAATATTCTTAAAAGGCATTGCTGAAAGACTCTTTTGGTGGATCTATGGAAAAGATTCACTCAAATGTTCATGAAATTAAAATTGCTTGGAACCTCTGCATGTTCCTCCTGATGCAATCTGGTTATGTATATAAACTATGAGCTTAAACTATAAACTTTGTGTATATGACTGTGTGCTGTATCTCCGTGCTTATGTAGTAAACACGAGATTTAAAATTTCTTTCAGGTTTGCAAGTTTTTTTCTTAAAATTTACCCACAAGCCGAAATCTTATTTAAAAGCATAGGCATATTTAAAAATATTCAATTGAGGCTTAACTTCAGACAAATTAAGTTAGATGGCGTTAAGTTACATGGGAAAATAAAAAGAGTATCCAGAGAGAGAGAAAAAAAAGGTATGTCAACGCTGGACATGGGACATGAAGCATATATAATATAAATGGATCCAGGCAGTTAATACATCTGAAACATTGAAGTTTTATT
>NC_142800.1:57205661-57341577 GCF_049724085.1 Artemia sp. Qi Xiang Cuo
GAATAAAACTTCAATGTTTCAGATGTATTAACTGCCTGGATCCGTTTATATTATATATGCTTCATGTCCCATGTCCAGCGTTTACATACCTTTTTTTTCTCTCTCTGGATACTCTTTTTATTTTCCCATGTAACTTAACGCCATCTAACTTAATTTGTCTGAAGTTAAGCCTCAATTGAATATTTTTAAATATGCCTATGCTTTTAAATAAGATTTCGGCTTGTGGGTAAATTTTAAGAAAAAAACTTGCAAACCTGAAAGAAATTTTAAATCTCGTGTTTACTACATAAGCACGGAGATACAGCACACAGTCATATACACAAAGTTTATAGTTTAAGCTCATAGTTTATATACATAACCAGATTGCATCAGGAGGAACATGCAGAGGTTCCAAGCAATTTTTTTTCATGAACATTTGAGTGAATCTTTTCCATAGATCCACCAAAAGAGTCTTTCAGTAATGCCTTTTAAGAATATTGTCTGACTGAATATTGCCAAAGTTCTATGACGTTTTTGAATATTGCTTACTTTTATACATTTATATTTGAAAGTTCAGTAAAAAAGTAAGAAAATATTTGCCTACACTTGAGATAACATTATGTCCCAATTTACCCCATCATTATGTCCCAGTTATGGAGGATATTGTGATAAATGGGACAAAATGACTGACACTAGACTTTTGCCAGTTTTAAAAAAAAGGAAGAGCACTAAAAATTGGGAAACATTTCTGAAGAAACTAGAACGTTCAGGCTATGGGTTGGCTTTTGAAGCTTTTTATAGCTTCATCAGGACTCAAGTAATATCCAAAAGAAGATTTTTTGTCCCAGTTATGGGTGGTCTCCCTACTTGCATGGAATCTAGTAAAAATGCAAAATGTGGAGTTTGGTTAATGCTAATGAAATAAAATAGGATGAAAATATAATAGTTTAGAAACCAATTTGGGCTGTATATTTGCACATTAGGGGAGAGGGGGTAGAGCATAGCATAAATTAATACATAACCAAACCTAGGTACCTTTTATTGCTCCTTCAACCCCAAAAACCTAAAGATTAAATTGTTTCCACAAAGTAAACAACAACTCACTAGCTAGCAGAAACCCAGTTTTGAATAGCATCTTAGAAATTCTATATGCATTTCTCTTTATGTGCTTACCAGATTCTACACAAGTACCTGCAAAAGTATAAAATATTAAACCAGTTATCTTTTTCATCCGAAATCTATCATTGTATATGATAGTGCATAATTTGCAAAAATTTCAGTAGAAACGATTAAAAAAATGTACACACCTAACAATGGAAGAAAATATAATAGTCTGATTAATAAAACATTCTGCATATTATGCAGTAAGTGTCTAGCTGTTTTACTGTTTCCTTTTACTATTTTACATTAGTTTATTTCTTGGACAATGAATGGGACTATTAAAGGCAGAAGGTCAATTTGTGAGCAGAACAATTAGTATATTTTGGAATTGCACAAAAACAGATCAAGTGATGGGTTCATAAAAGAGGCATAAAAGAGGAGGTTGACATTGTAACAAATGAAAACATAAGTTTGCAATACAAACCGTTTTAAGTAAAGCACAAATGACACTTAAGCCTTTAGAAGGAATAGGAGGCGACAGGGACGTAGTTCCAGCATTTTATTGGGGGTTGGGGACAAAAGGGGTCTACATGCGGAGAGTCAAGAGGCGTGAGTAGTTACCTTGTATAAGGTTTCGCGGTTACATGGAATTACACAAGCGTGAGGCATGAATATATGTGCAGTTCCGCACCTACATACCTTACCAGGGTACAGTCACCTATTTAAGTATGTTCCCTACACAAGTAGGGATATTTGTTTAAGCACACAGTCATATACACAAGCAAAAAATATATTGAAAATGTTTTTTTTTTAATTCTGGCATTGAGTTTTTTTTTGCTATTTGTTCAACTTGTTTAAGCTATACACCCTTCAAAACAAACCCTGATATATACATCCCTATCAACAGCGTAAAACAATAAATAAATAAAAAAAGAAAAGAGAGAGAAAAAAAAGCACTGCACAACCTCTTCCAACGTAGTGCAACCCCTAAAATGAAAAAACAAGCCATAACTAATTACCACCCTTCTCTCACTACCACCCTCACACAACCACAATAAAAATAACCAAAATATAACTGAGAGACCCCTCAAGAGAAAATCGCTAAGAAATATTATACTCACCAAAACACAGAGATTTTAACCTACTCCTAAAACTAGCAATATTTTCTTCAACTAATAATTCATTTAGTAAACTATTATAAAACCCTGGTCCCTCATAACGGATAGAGAAGAATGATATTTGAGTTGAAGCCTGGGGTCGTCTTATCTTGGATGATGTTCTGGTTGAGTATTCATAGACATTACATCTAGCCATGAACATTTGACCGAAACATTGTGGCAATAATCCACGCTCATACTTAAACAAAAACAAAGCTGAATAAAATTTATAAACTCTGTGTAAAGGCAAAATATGTCGTTCAACATATCTCCTTCTCATAGATGCACCTTTTTTATGACCACAAAGCCCTCTCATAGCCGAGCTCTGCATCGCAAGAAGTGAAAGTAGATGTGTCGGGAAAGTACTCGACCAAACGACATTACAGTACAAAAGGTACGGGTGATCAGTAGAAAAATACAAAGAGCTTATTACATCATAGGGGAAAAATTTCTTCAGCTTTCTCATAATCCCAATATTCCTTGCAATCTTACTACTTAACAACTCTACATGGGGTTTATAACATAAACACTCATCTATCAGGACAAAAAGGTACTTCACAGTCTTTAGTCGCTAGATTGAAGTATCAACAAATCTAAGCTCTTTAATCCATGGATAGTAATTGGGGTTTCTTCCGTAAACTAGAAACTGTGATTTATTGTTCTTTAACCTCAGTTTGTTACCTCTAGGCCATTTCCCAAATTGGTTCATACCCGTAATTAGCTTGTCCATGAGTTTTAGTTCCGTCTTCGCTGCCAATGTAAAATGTGCATCATCCGAAAATAGCGCAATAATTAACTTTATGTTTCACTAACGAGAAAATTAAGGTCAAACGACAAACCCCCCACAGCTTCACACAAATCATTAATGAAGATTAAAAAGAGTGTAGGCCCAAGCACAGACCGTTGTGGCACACCATATTCAATTTTTTTTGCACCCGATACGGCACCTCCAACACTCACATATAAAGAACGATTATGAAGGAAATATCTTAAAAGGTCCAAGAACACACCAAGAAATCCACAATTATTAAGTTTCGCAAGCAGAATTACATGATCAACCGAATCAGAGGCCTTCACATTATCGAGGAAAACTGAAGCCGCTTTCCAACCAGTATCCAGGGCATCATTTGCGAACGTCACCAAAAACAGAACGGCCTGATCCGTCGACATTCCTCTTTGGAATCCAAACTGGGTTGGACTTAAAAGTCTCCGCGGTTCTAGAAACTCAACCATTCTAGCATTTATCATCTTTTCAAACACTCTACTTAACACTGGGAGAAGAGATATAGGTCCATAATCATGGAAAGAATTCTTACCACCACCTTTAAATAACGGAATAACTTTAGCCGACTTAAAGCAATCTGGAAAAATACCCCATTTCAAACACTGATCACATAGGTACACCAAATGCTCTGATACAACCGGAAATACATGCTTCAAAACTTTCAGGGAAAAATGATCACTACCTGCACTATTACTATTCATGCTCCAAACTACATTTCGGAGCTCCTCAATATTAATCGGATGCAAAAAAGCAGAAAAATCACAAGCCATAGGTAAAAACTGAACAAATAAACTCTTCTACAGAAGAGGAGGATCCTGTACCTGCCATATTTTTTCCAATATTTGCAATATGGTCAAATATCTGATCAGGTACTTCCTCCGGCGAAGAGGTACAAACTCTAGCGACATAACTCTGGATTAGGCGGATTACCGAGTTGATTGGTTTCCAGGTCTTCGCAGGATTTCATTCCGACTTTTTAGATTCTTCTCTAAAATATTCTATTATAACTTTTTGAAGTAGCTTATTCAACTCGTTATTATATTTTCTATACCTCTCTTCGGCATATGGTGGTGTATTAGAATACTTTAATAACCACCTTCTTTTCATTATCGCAGCCATCAGTACTATAGAAATCCAAAGTTTAACTGGTGTCTCGGTTTGAACTGACACACATGAATCCAATATTTCATTCACTTTACCATACCATAAACAAAATCTCATATTTACATCAAGTTCACTATCTTCAAAAAACAGAAACTTGCATTTTTCTAATTCATTTTTAAACTGAACCAAAACATCTCCATCAATTCTCAATCGATCATTATATGTTTTTTAATTCTTACTCTTCGGTTCGCAAAAATTATTCACAAACAGCAAAACACCAAAGTGATCAGAAACATCATTAATCACAACCGAAACTGAATCATACTTAATATCACAAAAAATATTATCAAGAAGGGACTCAGAGTTAGCAGTTACCCGAGTACAAATATTCACCACAGGAAACACACCATAACAAAAAATCACATTCAAAAATTCACAAATCTTATGATTAGCACTCACTCTATTTAGGTCCAGATTAAAATCACCACACACGAAAGAAGTTTATTATCATCAGCAAGCTCATCCAGTTACTTTTCTAGGAGCTCCGAGAATTCCTCAGTAGAACCTGACGGTGGGCGGTACACTACAACCACAAAAAGTTTCTGTCTCTTATTTACACAATTCTAATACCACACTTTCAAATACCATTTCTTTATTTACACGCTTTTCATTCCTCATCTTAATATCGAGACTATTCCTAACATAAACTGCCAGTCCACCATGTTGTCTTTTTTCTCTATTCTGAAAATGAAGTCGATACCCACCTATATGTAATAAACTTGTCGTATGATCTCTCAACCATGTTTCTGTCAGAGCAATCACATCTAATTTCGAAAACAGACACAATTCCTTTCAATAATCCAATGAGCTATCTAGACCTTGACAATTCTACGACAACAAATTCAGTCCACTGGGTCCTGACAACACATCATTAATTTCAATAAGGCATTTATAATATGTTTTAGGGGGTATGTCACAAAAATCTTGATCTAGATCCCTATGGAGAATACCACATTGTAAATCCTGAAAATATAGCGAATCTCTCTCAAGTCATCTCAATTTTTGCAAATCAACAACTAGAGTAATAACCATTCATCGAAGGGGTAGCGAGAGAACGGCGAAACAAAACTACTATTTTACCAATTACTTTTCCTGGTTCACACCAACTTGATGACAGGCCGGCCGTAAAAAGAAAATAAACCTGAAAAAAGAAAAAAGATTAAAAAAAAAAGATTACAGAAAAATGGAACAGAAAACTAAAAGAAAAAGAAAAACAAATTAACACACAACAAAATTCCGCCACAATAATAAGCGTATCCATTCAACAACACAGGAGCCTACTACCACATACTCTTATTTATCGTTGGAACTAAAATAACAAAATCTTTACTCTCAAATAAACGAACAAAAAAACAACAAAACATTTTTTCTTTTCATAAGCTAAACTTTCATAATTTTTCTAACAGCCAAACACATACAAAACCAAAAAAAAACATAAAACAAAATTTCAAATCAAGAATTCCTTAGGGCTCCCGGGAGCTACAGAGGAGAGAAGTCCATATGCTAATTCATCAATCGGCTCATTGCAAGTAAACTTTACTTTTCAACCACCCGGTCGTTCAAACTGGAGATACGGTGGCACTGTTTTAGATACCCATGACGTAATACCGATGGAACTAAAACACGATTTTTGTTAATACAGTCTTTTCCTTCTCTCCCTCACCGAAAGTGAGGCATCATCGCTCACATAAATATTTTGCTTGTTTCGCATCATTTTTCCCTTAAGCTTTTTTCCATTATTGAGTATTTCGATCTTATTCGCACGGCTGCTTACATTAACCTTGAAATATCTCTTGTCCTTTATAATCTCAATAACCGAAAACTGTGGTATCACTGGTAAAGCCAAACCGTCTGTACATAACTCAGGAAACATTCCTTTAGCCTGATCCTCGTCTTCACAAACTGAGTTCCAAACTATCACATTATTTTCTGTCGGCTGATACTCTGTAGCCATAATCCTACCAGACATATGCAAAGTCTTTTCTTTTTAGTACTTCACTTCCGTTTGCAGGTTAACCACTTGAGTTTTCAACATAGAAACTTCATTTCCCACAGCAGTCATACGTGAACTCGACCCCGAAAGTTTCTGTCCGTAAAGCCATTTCCTCCGATTCTATTGGTTGTATTTTATTTTCTAGTGTAGTAAATCGCTGATCGATCGATTGGACAGAGCCAGGAGTATCTCGCAAAATATCCATCATTTTCGAAAAATCCTCTGACAAGGTCGGTAATGAAGCCAGAGTTTTTGCTGACTCCAGATTAATTTCAGACGTATTGGGGGTGATTGTCGTCATATTCTCACTTAATAAATCCTCATCCTGACGAATTATCTTATTCTTTTTCCTAACCATTTTGATGTTAGAAATAATAACAGAACTGTATAAGTAAAACTGTCTTACCGGAAAAAGCACCAAATCTTTACCCTCGTTGGTGTAAGCGTGCGGTAATCTTAGCCGATAGGCACGGCAAACACCTTAATCCGCCTTCAATTGAATTCAAGATCCAAACATTCCTTCTGCACATCAACTGGTGACAGCAACTATTCCTTCAGACAGTAATGTATATCCTCAATAAACCTCTGTTATTTTGCAAACATTTTCCTCCGATCACAGCCCACAGAGTTTAGAATTAATCAAACTATATTCATTTCGTGACGTCACTCACAGAGCAGGGTATTATATTTTTTATCATTCTTAGGTATATTTAATTAGGATCAACCTAACTTCACTTCTTGAGTGATAGTGGATATCAAACAGTTCCTGGTAGCGAACTGTAATTAAGGTGCGACGCGGCTCAATGGTAACCAAAACTCTAGAAAACGGGATTTTGATACCAATAGATACATCAAAAGAATCAGACTTTAATACTGATTTCAAATAAATGTTTTATTAAGTTTAGTCCTAACCATCAAAAGTGGAGGGGGTGTCGGGGGTTATGTGAGAGGATCTTTCCATGAAGGAAGTTTTCATGAGGGAAGGGACACTGATATGGAAGGGGCGTCAGATATCCCAGCATTATTTAAAGGAAAGATCAGAAATCAAACATAAAAAAAACAAGTTTTTCAACTGAAAGTAAGAAGCAACATCAAAACTTAAAACTAAATGTAAAGCATAGCCAAAACAAGCCAAAAGCAAACAAAGAAGCCAATTCCAAAACTAAAAAAAACTATGTTTCTATCCTTTGTTTTCTCTGAACTTAGCTAGGAGATATGGATTGTTAAATTTGATCTCTGAAACAAAGAACAGTTTTCTTTCAAAATCTACAAGCCATTCCAAACTCGAATCATTATTAACTAAACATAAAAAAACTCGATGCCAGAAATTAAAAAAAAAACACTTTCAATATATCCTATGTTTGTGTATATGACTGTGTGTATCTCCCTGCTCATGTAGTAAACATAATATTTAAAATTACTTTCAGGTTTGCAAGTTTTTTCTTAAAATTTACAAACTAGCCGAAATCTTATCTAAAAGCATTGGCATATATAAAAATATTCAATTGAGGCTTAACTTCAGGCAAATTAAGTTTAGATGGTGTTAAGTTACATGGGAAAATCAAAAAAATAACCGGAGAGAGAGAGAGAGAGAAAAAAAAGGTATGTCAACGCTGGACATGGGAAATAAAGCATATATAATATAAGTGGATCCAGGCAGTTATAACATATGAAACATTGAAGTTTTATTCCCAAGTAAAAAAAGATATTTGGATTTGAATATTATTTTAAACTAGGATTACCCTGGGAGACATTGAGAACTTCGTTTCGGATCAGAGCGAATTGCCTGTCACTAAAAAATAGAAAAAGATTATTTGAAAGAAAAAAAGTGGCCCCGGATGCACATGCAGATTACTCTTGCCCCAGATGTAACCTAGTTATTGAGGATGTGGCCCATATTTTCACCGAGTGCCAGCAACTTTCTCTATTATGGGTAATGTTTTTTGAGCGTGTTAACTTGATGTTCATGGGTATCCTGAAAACGACTGTTAAAAGGACAATCAGGCACTTGTGTAAATATGTAAATTAAGCGTTGACATCAATGAGTGAAACTTGATATTTATGCTATTTTTCTTGTGAAGTGTATTTAAGAATACTGTGCTGTATAGCCTGTTTTTTCAGCTTATAATAAATTATTATTATTATTATATAACATTTATTAGCTCGAAGAACCAACCATTTTCGAAACGTATTTCTTTAATTGTGGGCAGTGCAATACCGCTGCCTAAGTAAAGAACGATGTTGACAGAATGTATTATTTATTTATTTTAAGTTTTTTTTTTCTTTTAGACCAGGGCAATTAGTATCGAAGAAGTAATCGTAGAAAATCTGAAAAGGGCTCATTTGCTTGAAAATTGGAAGTGTTTGTGCCATTTTTAATAGCCGAAAGTGATTGGAAGGCAACTAACAACCCTTCCACGCCCACCATTTTCCCAAACACATCCAATCAAGATTTTGAGATAGTCATTTTATTTGACGTTTTTTAAAATTTTTTAAATTTTTTCTTTGAGGATTACCCCCCCCCCCCCTAGGATGCTCAGGGCGAGGATTGTAAGCTATGCCCTGGGGGCATATAAGGTTTTTTTAGAAAGTTTTGCGTAGAAACTTCAAAATGGGCTCATTCGATTGAAAATTGAAATGGCTAATGCCCGTTTTAATAGTCGAAATTGATTGGAGAGCAACTAACCCCTCTCTCACCAATCTCACGCCCACCAATTCCCCAAACACATCCAATCGGCTATTTTGAAATAACTATTTTGTTCAACGTAGTTGCAAGTTTTGAAAATTCAGTCTTTGAGAATGACAATTCCCCCACAGTCCTCAGGGCAAGGGTTTTAAGTTACCACCTGGGGGTATATAAGATATGTATATAAAGCAGTGTCGTAGGAACGTCAAAAAGTGCTCATTCAATCAAAAACTGAAAGGGCTATGGGCCTTTTTAATAGTCGAAAGTTATTGGACGGCAACTAACCCCCCTCTCATGCCAATCATTTCCCCAAGTACTTCCAATCAAAATTTTAAGACAGTCATTTTCTTCAACGTAGATAGAAGGTCCGGAAAATATGTCTTTGAGGATGACGCTCCCTCCAAAGTCTTCAGGGCAAGGGTTGTAAATTATGCCCTGGGGGAAGATCATATTTTTTATAGAAAGTTTTGTTGTAGAAGCTTCAAAAAGGACTCATTCAATTGGGAATTGACAGGGCTAGTGCCCTTATTAATAGTCAAAAGCAATAGGAGGGTGAATGGCCCCCATACCCATCATTTCCCTAAACACTTCCTATCAAGCTGTTTCAATTCGAAATTGAGAAAGCTATTGCCCTTTTTAATAATCGAAAGCAATCAGAGCAAGAATTGCCCCATCCCCCAACACCCACCATTTCCCCAAATATTTCTGATCCACATTCTAATATGGCCATTTAGTTCAACGAAGTTTGAACTTCTGGAAATTCTTTGACGAAATCAAATAATCTGCCGAGCATACAACTACCGAGCATATAACTACCAAAAAAAGTATCAATAAATAAATGAAACCCTAAGAAACAGAAATTAAAATAAGTCAAATTCAACAACGCTGCCAAAATAAATCCTGTGTACGCGCCTGGTTGGACAAAAAAAAGATCCGAATTCCCCCGCATGTAGAAAAAATGCCAGTTCCCTTTCATCCTTAGGCTCAGTGCACATGTCCAAGCTATTTACAATACTTGTAACAATGCTAAATAGAAAACATGTTCGTTTGACGACAGGAATCAACGAAACTAGTATCTTTGTAGCCCAGAATGTATAAAGGGCCCCCTCCGATAGTCATAGATTTTTTGGAATTCTATGCACTTCTTATTCAGATTATCCAGTACGAGACCCACCGTTTTTTTTTTTACAATTTAACCCCCACTAAAAAAAATAATGTGTGCCTGTATTCATCGTTTGTGGATAAAGAAAGATTGATCCGGAGCCCCTCGCCCCTTATTCAAAAAGAATGTCTAATTTCCTTTAGATTTAGTGCACCAGGCTGCATGGACGTCATTTAGGGGTGGCAGTTGTCCCCCCAATAATGAGGAGAAAAATATTATTTATCCCAAGCCCCTTCCCCCTAATAAAATTCTCGAGATTTGCCCCAACCAGTTTGCACCATTTACAATTTATCGTAATGATGCTAAATTCATTTATGTAGCGAAAGCTTCTTTTTGAAAAAATAATATCTTAATAGCGTCTCAGCGTCTGAGGACAAAGAATCGTCTCAATCCCGGGCTGATTTTTCGGGAGATCTGCCGAATTTTGAGATAGCCATTTTGTTCAGCGTAGTTGATATCCAGATAGAAAATATATTTTGAGGAGGAGACTCCCCAAGGACCCTCAGGGCAAGGATTTTAAGTTATGCCCTGGGGACATACAAGGGTTTTTATAGGAGGCGTTGTAATCGAAAATTAAAAAAAGGCACATTTGTTTGGAAATTCAAAGGGCTAGTGCCCTTTTTAATAGTCAAAAGTAGTTGGAGGGCAACTAGCCCCCCCCCCCACACCCATCATTTCCCCAAACACATCCAGTAAAAAAATTTGAGATAGCAATTTTGTTCAACATATTTGATTTCAAAATAGAAAACATGTTTTTGAGGAGGACACTTCTCCAGAGTCCTCAGGGAAGGTTTTTAAGTTATCCAATGGGGGCATATAAGGTTTTTATAGAAGGCATTGTCATAAAAACTGCAAAACAGGCTCAGTCGATTGGAAATTAAAAGGGCTAGTGCCCTTTTTAATAGTCTAAAGTGATTGGAGGGCAACTAGACCCCCCCAAGCCCATCATTTCCCCAAACATATCTAATAAAAATTTTGAGATAGCCATTTTGTTCAGCGGAGTTCATTTACAGATAGAAAATATGTTTTTGAGGAGGATATTCCCCCACAATCCTCAGGGCAAAGGAGAATGATGGGTGCGGGGGGGGGGGCTTGTTGCCCTTCAATCCCTTTCGACTATTAAAAAGGGCACTATTTACTCCAATTTAAAATTGAATGAGCCCATTTCGAAGTTTCTACGACAACTCCTTCGATACATGGTGCGCGGGTATGGAGAAGAAGAAGAAAAAAGAAAAAATACATAATGCATTGTCCCCACAACGTTCTTTACTTAAGCAGCAAGATATTGCTGCCTATGAAATGGTGGGTTTGGAAGGGGTGTTAGTCCCCTTCAATCACTTTCGAATATTAAAAAGGGCACAAGCCTCTCCAATTTCCAATTGAATAAATGCTTTTCGAAGTTTCTACGACAACTTCCTCGATACGAAGTGCCCTGCTCTAAAGGAAAAAATTAATAAATAATACATTGTGTCAACATCGTTCTTATATGCCCCCAAAGTCCTTATAACTTAACCCTTGCCCTGAGCGAAGTGGGGAGTTTCCTCCTCTTTACTTCGTCCCAGTTTCTTGTCTCATTCTCGAGTGTCGCCGTTTTTTACTTAGACAGTGCGATCGCGCTGCCTATGATTTATGCAACAACTTTCTATATACTCTTATACGCCCCAGGGCATAACTTACAACCCTTGCACTTAGGGCTCTGAGGGGGCTATCTTCCTAAGAGATCGAATTTTCAGAACATTCTACTACGTTGAACAAAATGGATATCCCAAAATTTTGATTAGATATGTTTTGGAAAATGGTGGGCGTGAGAGGGGCGTTAGTCACTATCCAATGACTTTCAACTATTAAAAAAGAAACTAGCCCTTTCAATTTCAAATTGTATGAGCAATTTTGAAGTTTCTACGACAAAGCTTTCAATAAAAAACTTTATATACCCCAGGGCATAACTTACAACCCTTGCACTTAGGGCTCTGAGTGGGTCATCATCCTAAAAGATAAAATTTCCAGAACTTTCAACTAAGTTGAACAAAATGGATGACTCAAAAATTTTATTTTGATTTGCTTGAGAAAATGGTGGGCATGAGAGGGGCGTTAGTCGCTATCCAATCACTTTCAACTATTAAAAAATGCACAAGCCCTTTGAATTTCCAATTGAATGAGCCCTTTTTTGAGCCCAGTTTCTACGACAAAACTTTCAATAAAAACTGTATATGCCCCCGGGGCATAACTTACAACCCTTGCCGTAAGGGATGTGGGGGGAGGGGTTGCCATCCTTAAGGACCTAGTTTCCAAAACTTTCAACTAGGTTGAATAAAATGACTATCTAAAAATTTTGATTGGATGTCTTTGGGAGAATGATGGGCAAGGGGGGGGGTAGTTACCCTCCAATCACTTTCAACTATTGAAAAGGGCACTATACCTTTGAATTTCCTATCGAATGAGCCGCTTTTGAAGTTTCTACAACAACGGCTTCTACAAAACAGTATATAGCCCCAAAAAACCTATTTTCTATCTGGAAATGAACTACCCTGAACAAAATGGCTATCTCAAAACTTTTATTGGATATGTTTGGGGAAATGGTGGGTGGGGATGGGCTAGTTGCCCTCCAATCACTTTCGACAAGCAAAAAGGGCACTAGCCCTTTTAATTTCCAATTGAATGAGCCTGTTTTGAAGCTTTTACGAAAATACCTTCTATAAAAACCTTATATGCCCCTAGGGTATAACATAAAACCCTTGCCCTGAGAGCTCTGGGGGATTGTCCTCCTCAAAAACATGTTTTCTATTTGGAAATCAATTAAGCCAAAATGGCTACCTCAAAGTTTTTATTGGATGTGTTTGGGGAAATGATGGGTGTTTGGGGGGGGGGGGGGTTAGTGGCCCTCCGATCATTTTCGACTGTTAAAAAGACCAATAGCCCTTCGAATTTCCATTCGAATGTGCTTTTTTTTCTACTGCAACGCCTTCTATAAAAACCCTTGTTAGTCCCAAGGGCATAATTTAAAACCCTTGCCCTGAGGGTCGTTGGGGAGTGTCCTCCTCAAAACATATTTTCTATCTTGAAGTCAACTACAAAGAACAAAATGGCTATCTAAAAATTTTGATTGGATGTGTTTGGGGGAATTATGGGTGTGGGGGGGCTAGTTGCCCTCACATCACTTTTGACTATTTAAAAAGGGCACTAGCCACTCCAATTTCAAATCGAATGAACCCTATTCGATGTTTCTACGACAACTTTTCGATACGAAGTGCCCAGGCATGGAGAAAAAACACATTGTGCCCACATCATTCTTTACTTAGGCAGCGCTAGCGCGCTCCCTATGATTAAGCCGAGAGGCCTTGGTAATGCGAAAGTACCGTCATATTTCATTCATACTCTAAAGCAGCTAAATTAATACATTTTTTTCATCTACCCCTGCCTTTTCTCGCCCTTTCAGGCTGCACATGGCAGCCTGCTAAGTTCAGGACGGGGACAGAAAATCTGGATGAATTACGGACGCCAGGCCTTTGACCATTGAGTCTGAGTTAAGTGAATAATCTTTTTTACCACCATCCCCAGAGTAATTAACAATTGATAAAGAGAAAACGCTAAGTCACAGCTCATTATTATTCATATAACTGAAAAAAATTATAAAAATAGCAAAACTTTCAGATACCGCATTATATTTATGACGTGTGTCTATCTCATGGCTTTTTATGTGAGCAGCCCATTCTTATCAGGCAGTAATTCAGCTGTGCTAGCAAACACTACTGACCCTTTAAGCCTCTTTCTGAGGGGCTGGTCAACTGTCAGTGTGTCAATGTTGCAACTCCGGCTCGTTTTATTCCAAGTTTCGTCTGAATTGTGGAAGCCAGTTACTATTGCCAAACGATTCCTTCTGTCTGCCTTTACTTCCTTGAGTAAGCTGATCAGTCTTTCTGAAGCTGCGTTCGACAATGGCAAGGAGCACAAGTATTGTACAAACTTTGCTAAATTTGGATTCCACGGAGGTCCCTCGCACTCAAAGCCCATTTCCAGCAATCCATGGCTGTCACAGTCACTGTTTCGTCATCATTAACACTATCGAAATGTTCCCACCACTCTTTGTCAATGGCACTTTTCTACCACCCTGGCAATGAGTAGAGTCTTAAATATGGACCAAGGATGGGTGGGTTTAGTGACTAAGCTTTTTCGGGTTCAATAAAGCTAATTTATATTTTGTCACTGGAATGTTAATTGTCCTCGTTTTCATCATTTCTTCGCGGTTTTATGTTTTATAATACACTGACAGGTCCTAGTGGACTATATTTGTCAGTATCGGCTTACCCAATCTTACTTTATCAGTAACATTCTTATGTTGCATATTTTCCAGGAATGGGACTAACTTTTCCACCCAGTAAAAATGCTAAGTTGATATCAAAATGCTGCGATTTTGGTCTCTGTACCTTGTACTCTGTACCCTGTCATTTGATGCAAACCCCGTCAGTTCTACAAAGCAATTGCGGACAAAGTCAAATTTTTGTCATATTCTTTTAAATGTGTAGTGACTTTGGATAATTTTGAACCTACTGAATCAGCTGGACCCACATATTGCTAGTTCCCATCTTCTTGGTGCAAGCCGAGATCTGTGGTTAGTTTATGAATTGAAAATAATTAGTTAATTACAAACTTTGAAGGTGTTTAAATGATCAAAAACAGAAATTCATTGCAACCACTTTGGAATGGATAATGGTCAATGTTAATACATATGCCAAAAAATTCCAATCGCGCTGCCTCAATTGCCTGGGACGTTAGGAAAAATCCCTAAAAGACCACAGATAACGCCCAGGTAAAAAAAAAAGAATGACCACGAAGTAAAACTTTCAGGGGATTAAGTTTTCTGGAGATTTTTAGGAGATTCTGTATCACCTTTTTTTGTCGGGAGATGGATTAGAAATTTGGCAGATCTCCCGAAAAATCGAGAGAAGCGAAAACACTGGGTTTAGTCCTCCAATTTGAATAAGATTGTGTAGCAAATTGTCGGCATAAACTTCCTGCATATAGTTACTCCAATAAACAGTGGTGTTATGGTTGATTTCTAGTTCTTGTTCACAAAACTGTATTGTTGTTAGTTTCCTCGACCAACAGTAAATGAAAAGCAAAATTTTACGGAATGGGAGTTTTGAACCGGTGAAAAAAGTGTTAACACGAATCCCGTGTCTCACGGCACTCACTTTATTTTCACGGCACTCACGTTTTGAGCAAACCCACTTCAACAAATTTTCGTTTAGAGTCATTTCGTGGCCATTGGCACACTTCGAGGGTTATGCAAAATACATTTCTCCTGAAAAAAAAAACTTAATAGCGTCCTCTTCACTTTTGTAGCTATCTGCTAAAAGAAAGAAGTTCATGACCAGGGTTGCCACCCTGGCCTGGAAGAATTTACTAAATCTGAGAGGAAATATTTACTAAATTGCATCTGTTTTACTAAATACTCAAAAAAAATTTTGGACCATCAAACTTCGATTTTTACTATAGGAGGATAATCGAAAGGATTTACAGAACCTTTTTTTCTTTTTTCTTTCGTTTTCATTGTATGATTGAATATTCCAGAAACCTATAAGTTCAAAAATCATTTTTTTTTATTATTTGGATGTACTACTGGATAGGCGTCATATTCCAGATAAGGTGTATCCAAGACGTCAAACAATAGTCTGGAATCTTGGATCCTGGAAATCCTGCTGATAAAGCCCGGCTTTAAATTTATCAATGGCCTTCAGGTCCTAAAATTCAGATATATTGAAAAATTAAAAAGTGATCAACGAAGAAAAACAGTTACAACTTATATTCACGAAGCAATTCAGGCGATGGAGTGCTCAGAATCTAAGGTGTGTTTGAAAGTTACGGCTTTTGAAATTTATCCCCCAGTTTCTGTTTTTAGGCTTTAAATCTAAACCCTTCAATTTTGCATTTTTAAGAGGAAACTTGTCATTTTAAAACACTAATTGGGCTGGTCTTTAAATAAGGGATAGGCTGCTTACAAAGAATTCTAGAAAATTTTAAAGCAATTAATTTAGGATTTTTTTAACTGATTTTTTCTGGATTCTCTCTCGTTTGTATTCAAGGGAATCAAAAACCAATACAATCTATGTCACTTAAAAACGGAAATGATGAAATCGGCTACTGGTTTAGTTGTAAAGTTATGTAAATTAAAAAGTGCATCTGAAATTGGACTAGGACTGCCAAGAAAAAGAAAACTTATATAACATACAATAGTTAGTTTTAAAAAAAAATAACACTGTGTCAATAGTCTTCAGGTCAGGCAAATCATACAAATTGAAAAGTAAGAAGAAAAATATGTAGTCACAATTAACAAAAGGTCTTACTTAAAAGGCTTTAATCGTCCTCGGCTTCATCCGAATTTGAAGTATCAGCTAGAGTTGAATTCTGACTGAAGGGATCTACTAGTTTCCATTTCTTGATAGCCCGAGTCAAATCGCTGGGGATCACCAGTTATGTGCTCCACTTGACGACCTGTGAACAAATTGCTTCGTTTTCATCAGGGACGAAACACTCGAGACTAGTCCCCAAAGCCGCGCCAGCATGACGGCGGCAAATGTGTGATTTAGTATCGGCGGCGGGGCGCCGCAAGGCGCACCAAAAAATTCTTGGCGGCACGCCACGGCACACCAATTTTTTTTTATTACAAATTTAAAACAATTCTCATTTCACCAAGCACGTTCAACCCAAACTTGATTTTAATAAGTATTTTTAACTGGTTGACAAAAAACATGCAAGAGCAATGTGACAAAATGGGAATTTATTAGTAGAATGTATCTATGGAATTCCACGAGACATATAGCCACTACTCTTTTCTTCCTTATTGGTTTAATATCATGAAGAATGTTTAACGGCGATTCCGTAGATATGATAGTTTGGATTCAATAGAAGCTTGACACCTTTTCAAAGATATTCAGAGCTCCCTCACATGACCTTCTGGATTCTGACGGAGGTATAGCAATTTCTATGTTATTCTGGACCTTGTATATGCCTTTTCAAAGAGATTAAGAGCTCCCTCACATGACCTTCTGGATTCTGACGCAGATATAGCAATTTATATGTTATTATGGACCTTTTATTTGCCCTTTCAAAAGATATTAAGAACTACTTCACTTGGCCTTCTGTCTTCTGACGCAGGTATAGCAATTTCTATGTTATTCTGGACCTTGTATATGCCTTTTCAAAGAGATTAAGAACTCCTTCCCCTGGTCTTCTGTATTCTGACGCATATATAGAAATTTAAATGTTATTATGGACCTGTTATATTAACTTTCAAAGAGATTCAAAGCTCCCTCACATGAAATTCTGGATTGGAGACGTATAGCAATTTCAATGTTATTCTACAGGGCATTACACCTTTTCAAAGAGATTTACGCAATTTATAGGAGACATATAGCAATTTCAATGTTATTCTACAGGGCATTACACCTTTTCAAAGAGATTTACGCAATTTAGCAGATTTCTAGTTCATGATATATATGTCTTTTTTTAAGTGATAAACCTGTATTATAAAACCAGCGTGTCTTGTTTCGGTGTTAATATATTCAATTATTTTTTGTATATATTCAGGTTTCAAATTAGGTTTTTCATCAGTTTGAATAGTTCATTCAACCTATCAGTACTGGTATTTTTGCGATCATTTACATAGATATGGAAAATTCTAAGCAATTTCTGGTGAGTAATATTTTCTCATTATTATAATAAAAAGAAATTGTCTCGTCGTTAAGTTAAGGAAGAATTAGCTTCCCTGTGTTTTTTTTCACCATGTTGTTACCTCATTTAAAAAGCTTCCTTCTTTTAAATATTAAACGATCCATGTATTTCAACTTTAGTAAATATTCAAAAAAAGAGAGGCATGCTCACTTTGATTTTGGCTCATTGTATATGAAAAATTAAAATAGAATTTGCATATTAGTTTCAGGAGATATGAAAGGTCGCCCCCCTCCTCAATATCTTGTTCTTTACACTAATGTTCGAATTTTGTTTGAATCCCAAAGGTTGGTCTTCCTTTTTTTTCTGTGATTTTAAGTATTTCGTAATTTAGGTATATAACTTTTAAAAGCTTTGCATATAATTGTCGACTTTTTTTGTGTTTCAATACTATGGAATTGAAGATCCAATGCTCCCTGTTAATATTTTGAATAAGTAAGAATTGAGCTAGCTAATTAAATTTTGTCATTTTTTTTTATTTCAAATTTTGGGGAGTTTAGTACCATGATATTCGTATGTACGCGAAGGAACCTTTGAGCAGAAAAAATATTGATTTGTAAAAAAAAGTAGCAGGCGTTCTAAAGCACTAATAGATTGAGAGCTACAAGTTTCAAAATCGACTTTGTAGGTCGAATTATATCACGGGAAGAGGGTTTTAAAATCCCCCCTCCCTCCAAAATCAAAATTTTCAAAAATTTTATTTTAAAAGCTTTTTTAAATATTTGTAATATGGAATTTGAGAGCCCAATGCCCCCTGTTAATATTTTGAATAAGTAAGAATTGAGCTAGCTAATTAAATTTTGTCTTTTTTTTATTTCAAATTTTGGGGAGTTTAGTACCATGATATTCGTATGTACGCAAGGAACACTTGAGCAGAAAAAATATTGATTTGTAAAAAAAGTAGCAGGCGTTCTAAAGCACTAATAGATTGAGTGCTACAAGTTTCAAAATCGACTTTATAGGTCGAATTACATCATGGGAAGAGGGTTTTAAAATCCCCCTCCCTCCAAACTCAAAATTTAAAAATTTTTTATTTTAAAAGCTTTTTTAAATATTTGTAATACGGAATTGAGAGTCCAATGCCCTCCGTTAATATTCTGAATAAGTAAGAATTGAGCTAGCTAATTAAATTTTGTCATTTTTTTTTATTTCAAATTTTGGGGGTTTAGTACCATGATATTCGTATGTACGCGAGGCTTTTATAAAAATATATGACAGAGAAGAGGGCAATGAATCAATTCTAACACAGTTTTTCTTTACTTGGTATCCGTTAAAAACGAAATTTTTGTGTTAAATAAGTAATTCTTTTATCTTTTAAAAGAGCTTTACGGGGTTTGAGAGAGACTCTGTTCCCTGATTCCGTGTGGTTAGAGGGGGGATTCTTTGTGCAGACTAATTTTTTCTTCTGTAAAAAAGGGAATTGTTTTTTTCCATGCTAAATTTTGCCTTCTTTTTAAGAAAGGGGATTCCTACAATTACCCTCCCCTGGAAAAGAGAGCTAAGACTAACTGCGTTGCTCCAATACAACAAGTGGAGATAGACGGTCCATTGGGGGCCACTCACATCCATTCCAGACCGACGCTGCCTGCTCAAAACTCACCAGTGCCAGCTCCTATGCAACCAGGTAGAAAGCTGAAAAGAGAATGGATAGTTGCTCACATGATGGGGAGCCCCACTGGCTCACCTGTACAAGCCAGTGACATCGCCACCACATCTATGCAAGAAACGGACGGCACTCAACAGCAGTCTGAATTTGGAAATGTGAGTATTTTCACCTCTAGCTTCTACCTATTTCTATCCAACTTTTTTTGTTTTTTTTTAAGTATTTTCTTTTCGCCATTTTTCAACACCGTAAAAGTGTATGTCAGAGATATTAAAATATTAATCTCCCCCACCCCGACCATTGTTTTAAATTTATCTACCCCCCTCAGAGATTGCTGAATATAATGCAATTTTTTATTATCAAAGAAAGCACTCTTTTGCGTCTTTCTGAACTTTCTGAGGGAGGAGGGGGGTAACTTTTTAGTTTAAATAATTCTAGGAGGAATTGGGTTTTGTTGGATAGTATGATGTCTTTCTGAACTTTCTGAGGGGGGAGGGGGTTACTCTTAGTTTTAAAAATTTGTTTAGGAGTAGAAAAAACGCTTCACTACCGATATGGCTATTGTATTTTTCTGAACTTTCTGAGGGGGAGGGGGAAGGGGGAGGGGGTTAACTTTTTAGTTTAAATAATTCTAAGAGGAATTGGATTTTGTTGGATGGTATGGAAAAATGGTACGTGTTAAATATTCGGGAAACATACGAGTAGAAAAACGCTTCACTACAGATAAGGCTATTGTGTTTTTCTGAACTTTCTGAGAAAGGAGGGGGAAACATTTTAGTTTAAATAATTCTAGGAGGAATTGGGTTTTCTTGGATGGTATGGAAAAATGGTACGTGTTAAATATTCGGGAAACGTACGATTAGAAAAATTTTACACTACATATAAGGATCTTGTGTATTTCTGAACTTTCTTAGTGAGGAGGGTGTAAATTTTTAGTTTAAAAAAAATTATTTGATAAAAGAAAAAAAGAAAAGCGTATTATAATTGCGATAAGACTTTCGTCAAAGAAAAAAAAAACTTAATACATTCATTTTGTAGTTTCAGGGGGACGCTGTGAAAAATTCTGCGTTCCCTGGTCCAGGACTTCAAAGTATCATGGGTAATTGCCCGCTCTCGCCGGATGATGATGTTAGTGAAAGTACGTTATTTGATATCCCCCTGGATTTTCAATTTACAGCTGAAGAAATGGACAGTCTTATGCAAATTGTTGGGCCTAAGTCTTCCGGGGACACTTTTAACGATAAATTTACTATTAGTGAAGAAATCGGTACGGGGCTTGTAAATACTTCTACATCCCCTGAATTGTGTGAATTTTATTTTTTAGAGTTTTCTCTAGGTCATGTGCAATCAGACAGGGCAGATTATAGCCCTCCCGGGGATAATTAGGGCATTATTGTAACTGACAATGTGAAAGTTCTCCATAAATCCATCGACAAAACTTAAAAACATATTGAGATTCAGATCAAGACATGGGGTAGTCAGGGAGAACTTATAGCGTCGGTGAATCAAAAACTTTTTTAACAAAAGGGAATATCTAGGGACATTTTTTATTTTTATTTTTCAACAGGCAACCAGACTTTTTATCCAGGTCTAAACGAATTTGAAGACAGCTTTTTCAACTTGGTGAATAAACTAATTTCAACTTTGGACACGTTTAATTAGAGGGTTAGTGGTTCCACTATTTTATACATTGAACGCATGGATCTGAATCTCGGTAGATTTAAAAAAAACTTTATTTTAAGGGGAGGGTGAAGGTCTATGTTTGTAAAGATGGTGTGACTACCCTCCCCCTGGGACACTATTTAACTTCAGACTGGGCCGAATGTATTGCCCATAGGGAAAGTCTCGGTTTTAAAAAAAGTCCTGTAAATTATTTCCTAAAAACATTTGGGGGGGGGGGGGCCTCGCGGCGGGGGGGGGGGCTCGCGGCCCAGGGAGGGGGGGGGGGCTGGCCGCCACCAGCGGGGGGCGCACCACCACAATATCAAAGTTATCTTTTTTTTACTTAGAGCAGATTTTTTTTTGTAAATGTTTCATTCAAGTGCTCTCTAATTTAATGTTGTATTTTTTTTCTCTATAAATAAACAAAAAAAGTATTCAAGTGTTTTCTCTCTCTGTGTGCCTATGTAAATGTTGTATTTTTTATTATAAATAAATTTTAAAAAGTGTATTTTTATTTCATGTTTAATGTGCTTTTTTATGTGCATATAATAAAAGAAAGTATGATTCTTTATTCGTCTTCTTCTTGAAGAACAGAGTAGTAGTAGGGAAATTATTTAGTCATTAGACAATTAGGGTCTACAGTTAGTTGTCCAGGTGAACTGTTGAAAGGAACATGTATCAATTTAAAACACCATTCAGATCGTTTCTGTGTGGGCCCTCAATGTCGGGCAAAACAACACTTTTAACTAAAATAATTAAAAATTGTGATAAAGTGTTTGTGGAAAAGCTGAAAAAAATATACTATTGCTATAGTATTTGGCAGGAGTCATACGATAAAATAAAAGCAATTGCTGCCACCATGGGATCGGTGCAGATACAGTTCATACAGGGACTTGATGTTTTCAACATTATTGAACCAAACTCTTGGCTGATCATTGACGATCTGTCTGAATCTATTGAACAATGGTCCCAGCAAATGCTGCAATTGTTCCCTGTTCGCTCTCATTATGAACAGATTTCCGTTACTCTGGTTCTACACAATCTCTTTCATCAGAGCAAATGTATGCGAACACTTGCTTTGAACTGTACCTATTATATCATCTACAGAGTTGTTCGCGATTCTAGCTCGCTAATAACCCTCAATAAACAAATCTATCCAGGTCCCCCCAAATTTCTGCTCTCAACATACAATCAGGCAAATAATAAGCCCTACGGTTATATCCTGTTGGATCTTAATCAAAATAAATCCGAGGATCTGCGTGTAGTCACAGATATTTTTGACAATGAAATTACAGTATATCTCCCCGTGAACGCTAAAAAGACCTATTAGTCACTATCATGACACTGAAGAAACTACATGAAAATAGAAACTTGTTTTCAGTTCTAAGCACTTCAAAACCTCAGCTTAGAAAAGCAATACTCAAAAATGGTATTGACAATGATTTCATTAATCTAATATCTGAACTTTGTTTAAATTTGACTGAGGGTAATGTTCAATTGCCAGAAGTAGTTAAGCAACAGGCAAAGCAGCCTCGTTCCTTTGTACGTACATTGGCCTCTAAAAAGAAAGGAAAGAATTTTAAAAGGAAACGACTTCTTCAGGCAGGCGGTAGCTTTTTCACACTTTTACTGCCAATAATTGCAGGACTTGTAAACAGTTTTCTCTAGTGAGAATAGCAAAACCCTATAAATTGACTCCAATAGAACTCACTCCTCACCCGTGGAACACTTTGAGGACAATCTGAGTAAATTCCTCGACAATGAAACTATTGAAGATGATAAAAAACTGATTTTACTTCAAGTTGCACTTTGCCAAGTGGACAAACACTATCGATTAAAGCCCACTGCTGCTGCTGATCCCAAAAAAATATCATCTCCTCAAGAATCTGCTGCTGCTGCTGGAGCGCAATTAAAGAAGGAGGAATTGGATTCAATTGTATTGAAAATTGTAAATCTAATGCCCCTCTCATATCGTCAAAAACTAACACGACTCCTAACCTATCTCTTGGAAAGTGGTCAAATTCAAGTTGAGAGCAATGGGGAAAGGATTATAATTCAGGGCAAGAGCTCTAATCTACTTGATTTAATTTATGACATGGTTACAAATCGTAAAGGACTATTTTCATTTGACACTCATCTATACAACTTTCTAAATACATTAAACTTCCCCGAAAGTCTTATTGGCAATAGACAAATTCTAAAAAAATTAAATGAACGTGCATCATCATCAACATTAACACCATTAAAATATGAACTTGAAGAAGAAGAAGATTTGAAATCAATTTTGTAAAATACTTGCACACCACTAATGGCTAGACAACAGCGAAGACGTATCAAGTCAGCTTCATTCCCACCAGCCAGTATACAAAAAGGTATCCGACATTACACAACGCGTTTACATTCAAAATGGCTGAAGTTCTGAAAGGTGCTCATAAAAATATTGGTGAGGCGGGGATTTTAAGTTCCCCCACAACTCTTTCCAAGGTCACGGGTGTTCGCACTAAAAGTGTACAAGACTATCTACAAAATGAACCAAGTTACACTCTGCATAGAAAACATAGACTTCGTGCCAATCAATATCGAAAAACTAAAGCCTTTTACCCATTGCATATAATGCAAGCAGATGTCCTGACTCTAGATGAGCTTCAAAGACGTCACAATACACCGTACAAGTACATTCTACTTGCAATCAGTGTTTTTAGTCACTATGCATATGCAATTCCATTGCGATCAAAGAGAGGTGTTGAAGTTGCTCATGCCATTGAAAGTATTCTCGAAAAGGATTCATATAAAAAAATTCAAACAGATCGCGGTAGTGAATTTGTTAATCCTCATATTGCAAAAGTACTAGAGAAATATAGTACGCTGCTCTATCATAGTCACAGTCCTATAACGGCTGCATTGGCCAAACGATTGATGAGAACTATTCGACTTTTAATTTCAAGATATTGTACATTAAAAAATACATCGACTTTTATTCATGATATAGATAAAATCATGTTGATTTATAATCAACGGCCTCATCGATCGTTGTCCGACTCTACACCAAAGGAAGCTAATCACTCTGATCATAATACAATTGACACTTTTCTTATGCAATATTCCAATTAATACAATGTCAAGAAGAAAAATAAAGTTAGTGCTTGTGATGCTGTTCGAATTAATTAAACAACTCATATTTTTGACAGGGAGACTAACGTGTGGTCCACAGAACTTTTTAAACTGGCAAAAATCCTAGACACTAAACCCAAAACTTATCGCGTGCGCGATACCAAAGATAAAAGAGTCTCGGTGGCTTTTATCACTATGAATTGCAAAAAGTTAAAAATGCTAGTGAAATCTATCAAATTGAAAAAATATTAAAGACACATACTCGCTGGGTTAGGAAACCATTACTTGTTCGCTGTATAGGATACATATCTTATTTTGATCCTTCGATCTTTGTTGAAGATATAGACAATGCATCATAATTTACATGTGAAATTTATGTCAAACGAATCAAATTCTATCTACAATGAATTGAATGCGACAAGTGATTTTTTGACAAAACTCTCCCCTACCGTCAAATTTGACGGTACATATGAAGTGGCTCTTGTCGACTGTATTCTCAAAAATACCTATGACATCCTGAGAAAGGATCGTGTGTATGATATTAAAGTTATACCATTCGATTGGACTATGAATGGGTTGGGCTTTGTCGACTATGAATGGGTTGAAGCACTTAAATCTAGTGACTATCCACATGTCAGATTTAAATATATTCAATATGATAATGAGGGATTTGTGTCGTACAATCAAGAGAGCAATCTCATATTGTCGGAATGGTATATTCCACTTTAATTATTCATTTGAAAATGATAGGATTTACATTAGCGCAACCTGTTGACACTGAAACAATTATTCTCAATGACAATTTTAGAGATGTTCTTGGCTTTAAACATAATATGATCCATGGGAAAAATGCTGGCACCGTTTACGGGATTGCTCAAGTTATTTTTGCTGATTATCCAGCTGGTTTTGCCTCGGAATCTTGCATATTTCTTTATGCATCCTTTGTGGAAACGTCGAGAGTCGGTAATTCAAATGTCCCCCTCCTACGTGTTCTTGAACGAAAAACAACTCATGAACTTGTTCATCACTATAATATAAAGCATCTTCAGTATGTTCCTGTAAACACTTCATATTTGGAAATCTGTCAGTTAACACTAAGAATTGAATTGGGTGATAACAAAGGTTTAGCAAAGGCCTCTAGCAATAACAAAAGGCTTAGCAGTGATTACATGTCATTTTCGACCCATTGTCAACGACGAAGGCACAATCACCTAAAATGAACAAAAGGAGAATTCTAGTTGTCTGTCCCGATATCGATTGTTATGTTTATGCTTTGAGTCCACGTCAAATAGGCAATGGATTGGACTGCTACAAGGGGCGTATTACCATGTCTGGCTATGGTCTTGGTAGCCGGTTTGCTTGGCTATTTCGTTCTGCACTACCCCTTGCCCGAAAATATCTTGTACCTGCTGAATCAAATTTTGCTGCCTCCACTCTACAGGACTGGGGGTCGGGCAAGAATTTCAAGGAGAGTGTTAATGAAAATATTAGATCTTCAGCAAGAGCCGTTAGTGAACAATCAAAATCTCGACAAAACGGAGAGGGATTGAAAAGGACGTGTTAGCATCATCCACTCATCAGTCTCCACCCAGGCAGGAAGCAAAGGACATCAACAAGGACTTTGAGGAATAAAACAACGAAGGTCAATAAGAAGAAGAAAAAGAAAAAGATTGTTGGATCAAAGAAGGATTTCTTCTCTTAAGATGACGTATCTCCCCCACAAGGAATCATATCCATAAATCAGTTCCTTATTGAATCTATTCAATGCTGAAAATGTTGATGTCAGTGTAAAGTATCGCTACTATGAACAATTTCATCCCCACCAACCCCTCTCGGACAATATAGACTTTCAAATATTTTCCAATGAAGACTATTTCATTGATTTGTCATCAACATTTATTGATTTAAATGTTGTGGTGAAGAAAAAGTCAGATAATACAACCCAAAATGCCGGCGATGGTCTCTCCTATGAAAATTGTGTTTTACAAAACCTAATTAAACAAATCTATGTATTTATTAAAGGTACATTAGTGAGCACTAGCAATAATTTATCCAACTATGCTAGCTACATAAAATTTATGATAATGACGCCAAAGGCATACAAGAAGAGAATAGGACAATCATTGGGCTATGAATATCGAACAGGTGTTAATACTGACGGTGAGTTGACTACTGCAGTGACCCAGGAGTATCATCTAGTTGGAAAATGAAATCATGAGATATTCAATATATCCCAATGGCTACCCCCCAATGTCAAGATTAAAATAAAGTTACAGATGGCCCCGTCGAATTTCATTTTGAGAAAAATAATTCCTGCAGCATCCGATGAAAATGTCATTATCACATCGGCAATTCTCCATGTCCGAAAACAACAGGTTATGAGCTCTGTTGCATTGACAGTGGAAACCCTAAGAGCACATGGTAATAACATTAAAATTCTTGTCCCCCATACGATCACCAATCAACGTCACATTGCCGCCGGTTCTCGTAGCTATAGCGATTCATCATTTATCAATGGAGAAATCCCATCAAAATTGGCTTTGGCTTTTGTGAAGAGTGGCAGTGCCGTTGGATCCTGGACTGAATCCCCCCATGATTTTAATTTTTTCGGTCTATCTAGCCCTGTGTGTAAAGTGAATGGTATTCCACTGTACACTCTATCATTTGACAAAAAATCCTGTAGAACTCTGTACGAGTTGACAATTCAGTCCCTAGATCATGAATCCCAACTATTTGAAAATGGAATAACCAATTCAATGTTTTCAAAAAATCATGGGGTTATTGTTTTGGACTTGTCAGGGACTCAGGATATGAGTACTGTACGAACTGGGAATTTTCGTTTAGAGTGTACATTTGCCAATGCTCTGACGGACAGTATCATGCTAATATCACTGAGTCAATTTGAAACCTATTGGGAAATAACACCCGACGGCAGTGTTCTACTAGACCTTGCACCATGAACACAAACCAAATAATCAATGTATTTAGTATGGATCCATACATGTCCCAGTAAAAGTCCTATTGCATACCTTCGGACTTCATTGAAAAAATTCCAAGTGTTAACAAGACCCTAATCCTTGTTAATAGCAGTCCATCGACTTTCAAGACCAGTCATTGGCTATGCATCTTTCGAACAGCGAAGAATATTGAATTTTTTTATCCTTTTGGCCTATTGTATAAATTCTAAACGCCATACATCAGCAATTTTATTGAAAGCAGTGGGAAAACCATTATTCAAAATCAATGAAGAGTACAGGACTTGATGACTAAGATATGTGGCTTTCGTGCACTACTGTTTTTCATATTCATATGTCGTGGCTATACCTACAAGTAGTTTCTCAACATCTACGTTGACTTACCTCAATTGAACGACTTTCTAGTGGAGAATATACTTACAAGTGTATTTAATATTGATTCTAGTGCCCTAAGAATAAAATGTTCTAAAGATGTATGTGAAATTGTTTATTAATAAAAAAAAATTTTATTTAAACGATAAAACGACTTTCCTTCTCTTTAGATTTCATCCTCTACTAGGTATTTGTCGACAGCAACTAGTGCAGGTAGATTATCTGATTTCACAGTGTACTGATCCTGATGTATTGCAAAGTCAGGGTCACATTTTATATAGTAGAGTGTTACTTCACTATTGTCATATCTTTTTGTATAGACAATGATACTATTCTCAATCATCCTAAATAATTCACGTGTTTCAATATGCGTATTTGAAATTATTTTATACACAGTGTTTTCGAGTATCGAATCCGTTTCCGTCAGGTCCAAATAAAAATCAGTGGGTTTATAATCAAAACAGCAATTGTCTTCACAGCGATTACGTATTAAGCATATTCTCTTGTTGTTCCAACAATTGAATCGCTGACCTGGTTCCTCCTCCCAGAACAATCTAAAACCACGACGACACCAATCTTTTGGCACTAAACTAAAATCACGGATAGGATTCTTTCCAATCATACCGGGGTATGTACTCTCCCACTGCTTACATTAATCATAATGACAATTGGAGCATAGGTAGCCTCTAGGATGAGAGTAACACACCTCTTCAAGACAGGAAGTACAAGCTTTAATTTGTACAGCGTATCCTCTATGCAATTTACTCGGGTTGCATAATCTACACTTTTCATCATACTCATCAATCATTGCGCAATTCTCACATGCTGACCAGCTGCCCAGTGAGTACATACATAATGCACATGCATGGAACATTTTGTCATGTGTTGACACTCTCACTGTCACAATGAAACTGAGCTAGCAACAAAAGAAATTGTCTGAGATAGAGAGAGAGAGAGAGAGAGAGGAGTAAATCATCCTAAACCTCTATCTTTCTCATTAAAAAAATCCTAAATTTCTAAACTAATGTTTAAAAGCATATACACAATATCATTTTGCCGTTTTGTGATCAATATATCAATGAATTGTCTAAATGCATTTGGACCACAACTTAAAAGCTTTTTGCAATAATCTAATGACGGAGAATCAGTTTTCATTATATCGACAAAAAGTTCCCGAGAAAACATCCTCCTTTGAATAGACAAATCTAAAAAATCATCGTCTAGAACTAAAGGATTGCACGTAATAACTAGACTCCTCATGATTCGATCTTTCACAAATCATCCCATTTTTTAGAGTCCTAACTCTCTCACAACCAACTTCAGACTAATCAAAATTTTTTCTACCCTAGAAAATATACGCTAGTCTACTATAGAAAGAAAAACATACCATTGATTTAGAAAAAATTTTATTGAACATAATTACAATAATAATATTCACTGATGCATTTTGTTCTCATCAATTTATTTCGAGAGGACATCTAATGCTGACCGAAGTTTATTTATATGGAGAATATTCACTTTTCTAGCAAAACATAGCTGCTCCTCCTGTTTAAATTTGCTTAATGATATCACGTATCTGGCATACATAGTGTCCCATTCAAGACATCGTCTACAACCAGCAGTTATTTCCACTGCTACATTGGGTACTCGTGTATCACTGCTGCTGTTGTCGGATCCATCATTAATCTCCAATAATGTAAATGCACCATTCATTTTTTCTCTACTAATATCCTCTCAAATAAACTATTCTCTTTGAATTCAATTCTCTTACTAATATGAATTGTAAAGAAAACTATTCCTTTTATTCAAATCCCAACCACCAATCAAGTTATACTCACTCTCTTTGAAAAGGTGTATACAAGGTCCAGAATAACATAGAAAGGAACATAAAGTAGTAGAAGTATAATGCCATGTGAGAGGATACTCACTCTCTTTGAAAAAGTGTAGAGCTTCCATAGAATCCAAACTATCATATCTACGGAATCGCCGTTAAACATTCTTCATGATATTAAACCAATAAGGAAGAAAAGAGTAGTGGCTATATGTCTCGTGGAATTCCATAGATACATTCTACTTTTATTTAGCCTTGCGGAAAGTTTTTATGTTCACCGTCAAGAAAACCAAGTAGAATGATTTGGGCTAATGTGTGCATAACTTTTAAAGTTTGAAGTTCAAACAAATTCTGTTCATTAAATACATGCAAAAAGGAAGTAAAAAAATAAGTAACAACAGCAAAAAAAAACACAGTATACAAGTCAGATACCATGGATTAACTCAAAAGGTTAATTTAGAGATGACACTCTGAACAAGTTTATTGTTGTCATGGATAAAAGTGAGTCTGTTCACTCCTGCTTGGAGCCAGCATTGATCTTTTTGCAGTCACTATCTGTCCTGTCGTGCTAAAATGCCGTTCAGCTGGTGCACTCGTAGCTGGTTCAGTCAAAACTTGACGAGCGTAAACTGCCACCCACAGGACCTAATGTTTGTATTTTTTCCAGAAGGTTAACGTCTGGTTTTCATTTTCAAATAAATTCATCCGGTTGGATTTAGCAGCCAACGAGAAATAAAGATCAACCTGACGCCGTGTCGTCAAGTTGATCTCTTCCTGTTCTGCAAGTGAATTAACATCCTGATCGTTCATCTGTTGCAGTAATTTTTTTTTAATTGACATTTTCTCAATACCATCAGATGAATAGATTCTTGTCACAGTTGGTTCTGATGGTGCCTCAGTATCACTCGGAATTTCCACATTACTCAATTTTTCATTTTCTCTCTCTTGTGCATTAGCGATGCTAGAACCAGCAGCACCCAAATTTTTCCCATCACCAATCTCTTCAACGAATTGTTTAAGCTCATTTTCTGTCACTTTTTTCTTATCATGTCAAAGAGGAAATCTCGGTGGTTTTGAGACGATTCAAGGAGGTGATCATCAATTTCCTTTAGTCTAAAGGTCTCAAAATCCAATAGCGCTGCTGACACCATCAAATCGTCTCGAGAGAAACGCTGATCAAACTTGACCCTCAAGTTTTGCTTGAACTATACTATTGGGAAAATTTTACCACCCTTTTCTTCCATCTGTGCCTTTAACATTCCTCTACACAACAAAGCAACATTCGGCATCGGAAAGATCTCACCTTCAATTGCTTGCACTGTAGTAAGAAAAGCCGAAACCAGGTTACAAAGGGCAGTCATGAGCTTGAGATCATTTTCGTCCAGAACTAATTCAGGTTTGCCAATTTGACACAGGAGAGTCGATAAAACAGCTTCATGGTTTAAAATACTTTCCAATATTGTATAAGTGGCGTTCGACCGCGTAGGAAGACCTCTTTTGAGCATCCTGCAATTGTCCTTTCTTCCACTGCAGGGTATCTTCTTTGCCACATGAACAATGGGCAGCTCTGAATCTGCATCTAAAACCTGATCAAGCTCGCCCAGTTCTTCGATTGCAAAAAAGCTTCGGATTTCTGTTTTTCGAATTCGCGGTTTAAATCAGAGCCTCTGTAAGTCAAGACTTTGACACTAAGTCGAGCCTTTTTCACCAAAGAACAAACATTTGTAACTTTTGACACTCCATCAACTGTAATTAGATTGTGAAGCCCATGTGCAACACATTCTCTCGACTTCACATCCAGAATTGTATAGGCTCTTACTACATTTGCACCTCTATCACGCACAACACTTATTTCCTTCTCTCCAATGTCAAAAAGCTTAATGCGTGCAAGATGTTTTTTCTAATGTTGTTAGCTGTATGTCGCTCATCACCAAAACAGTTGTTTGAAAGTTATATTCTTTATTTCAAAATTTGAAGTGATGTACATGAGTCTGTGACACTGATAGCTAAGATGACGGTGGTTATCCGTCCAGATATCCATAGCCATAGCTCCACCTCTAAACTCTGCCCTGTTGCCAATGATCTTTTTCACTGTTGTGAATGTTGCATCATATATGTCCTGCAAGCAAGAAATGGCAATGTTTCTTTCACTTGACAAGTCTTCTGCACCTGCAACAATGTCATACTTAATGCAAAAAACTGTGAAAAGCCTATACCATCTAGAATATTGTAGGGAAAATTATCCTGTGTACTCAGCAAAGCAAGATCTCTGCCAAGAATATGTTTTGCATCTGAATCCATACTACCATTGGACCTTGGGGTCCCACAGATTTCCGCAAATGGGCTTCTTCTTTGTGTCTGTGAGTATTTTTTCATCTCAAGCTTGAAGGCTCGCTTTGTCTCTTCCTCTCCTTCGCGATTCATCTTGAGGTGTGTCATCAAGTTTCCCGTGCTTACTTCCCTCTTTTTCTTCGCCAAACCTCGGTAAATGTCCTTGAATAGGGCATCCTTCTCTGCCTTTCGTAAAAAAAGCTTGCATTAAAAATGGTCTTTATCCACCTTCCTAGCAATACCGTTTTTCTTCAGCAGTAGCCCACCAAAAAAGTTCCACGCTGCTGACTTTTTGGATTTGTCCAGGAAAATTGTAAAGAGTAATGCAGGCTCACTGGCAAACTGTTTCAGTGACTGGGTCTCCATTTTTTACCTAGAAAAGATGCATAACATGGAAACAATATCTTGACGAGAGGTTACCCAATTGGTATCTTGGTGTAAAATGAGTGCCCGGTGATGGCCAGTGCCGGGCAAGGGTTTACAGCTGGTGATACATGAAAATCTGTGATATAGTAATTTTTTCATGGAATTCTGCCGGCACCGATGAGCGCCAGTCCTGTGGGTGGCAGTTTACGCTCGTCAAGTTTTGGCTGAACCAGCTACAAGTGCACCAGCTGAACGGCATTTTAGCACGACAGGACAGATAGTAACTGCAAAAAGATCAATGCTGGCTCCAAGCAGGAGTAAACAGACTCACTTTTATCCATGACAACAATAAACTTGTTCGAAGTATCATCTCTAAATAAACCTTTTGAATTAAGCCATGGTATCTGACTTGTATACAGTGTTTTTTTTTTTGCTGTTGTTACTTATTATTTTACTTCCTTTTTGTATGTATTTAATGAACAGAATGTGTTTGAACTTCAAACTTTAAAAGTTATGCACACATTAGCCCAAATCATTCTACTTGGTTTTCTTGACGGTGAACATAAAAACTTTCCGCAAGGCTAAATAAATTTCCATTTTGTCACATTGCTCTTGTATGTTTTTTGTCAACCAGTTAAAAATACTTATTAAAATCAAGTTTGGGTTGAACATGCTTGGTGAAATGAGAATTGTGTTAAATTTGTAATAAAAAAAAATCGGTGCGCCGTGGCGCGCCGCCTAGAATTTTTTGGTGCGCCTGGCGGCGCCCCGCCGCCTATACTAAATCACACATTTGCCGCCGTCATGCTGGCGCAGCTTTGGGGACTAGTCTCGAGTGTTTCGTCCCTGATGAAAACGAAGCAATTTGTTCACAGGTCGTCAAGTGGAGCACATAACTGGTGATCCCCAGCGATTTGACTCGGGCTATCAAGAAATGGAAACTAGTAGATCCCTTCAGTCAGAATTCAACTCTAGCTGATACTTCAAATTCGGATGAAGCCGAGGACGATTAAAGCCTTTTAAGTAAGACCTTTTGTTAATTGTGACTAAATATTTTTCTTCTTACTTTTCAATTTGTATGATTTGCCTGACCTGAAGACTATTGACACAGTGTTATTTTTTTAAAAACTATTTATTGTATGTTATATAAGTTTTCTTTTTCTTGGCAGTCCTAGTCCAACTTCAGATGCACTTTTTAATTTACATAACTTTACAACTAAACCAGTAGCCGATTTCGTCATTTTCATTTTTAAGTGACATAGATTGTATTGGTTTTTGATTCCTTTGAATACAAACGAGAGACAATCCAGAAAAAATCAGTTAAAAAAATCCTAAATTAATTGCTTTAAAATTTTCTAGAATTCTTTGTAAGCAGCCTATCCCTTATTTAAAGACCAGCCCAATTAGTGTTTTAAAATGACAAGTTTCCTCTTAAAAATGCAAAATTGAAGGGTTTAGATTTAAAGCCTAAAAACAGAAACTGGGGGATAAATTTCAAAAGCCGTAACTTTCAAACACACCTCAGATTCTGAGCACTCCATCGCCTGAATTGCTTCGTGAATATAAGTTGTAACTGTTTTCTTCGTTGATTACTTTTTAATTTTTCAATATATCTGAATTTTAGGACCTGAAGGCCATTGATAAATTTAAAGCCGGGCTTTATCAGCAGGATTTCCAGGATCCAAGATTCCAGACTATTGTTTGACGTCTTGGATACACCTTATCTGGAATATGACGCCTATCCAGTAGTACATCCAAATAATAAAAAAAAATGATTTTTGAACTTATAGGTTTCTGGAATATTCAATCATACAATGAAAACGAAAGAAAAAAGGAAAAAAGGTTCTGTAAATCCTTTCGATTATCCTCCCATAGTAAAAATCGAAGGTTGATGGTCCAAAAATTTTTTCGAGTATTTAGTAAAAACAGATGCCAATTTAGTAAATATTTCCTCTTAGATTTAGTAAATTCTTCCAGGCCAGGGTGGCAACCCTGGTCATGAACTTCTTTCTTTTAGCAGATAGCTACAAAAGTGAAGAAGACGCTATTAAGTTTTTTTCAGGAGAAATGTATTTTGCATAACCCTCGAAGTGTGCCAATGGCCACGAAATGACTAAACGAAAATTCGTTGAAGTGGGTTTGCTCAAAACGTGAGTGCCGTGAAAATAAAGTGAGTGCCGTGAGACGCGGAATTCGCGTTAACACTTTTTTGATCAGTTCAAAACTCCCATTCCGTAAAATTTTGCTTTTCATTAACAGTTGGTTGAGGAAACTAACAACAATACAGTTTTGTGAACAAGAACAAGTAATCAACCGTAACACCACTGTTTATTGGAGTAACTATATGCAGGAAGTTTATGCCGACAATTTGCTACACAATCTTATTCAAATTGGAGGACTAAACCCAGTGTTTCCACTTCTCCCGATTTTTCGGGAGATCTGCCAAATTTCTAATCCATCTCCCGACAAAAAAAGGTGATACAGAATCTCCTAAAAATCTCCAGAAAACTTAATCCCCTGAAAGTTTTACTTCGTGGTCATTCTTTTTTTTTACCTGGGCGTTATCTGTGGTCTTTTAGGGATTTTTCCTAACGTCCCAGGCAATTGAGGCAGCGCGATTGGAATTTTTTGGCATATGTATTAACATTGACCATTATCCATTCCAAAGTGGTTGCAATGAATTTCTGTTGTTGATCATTTAAACACCTTCAAAGTTTGTAATTAACTAATTATTTTCAATTCATAAACTAACCACAGATCTCGGCTTGCACCAAGAAGATAGGTTGACAAAAAAAAGTATCGTCTTTATGAAATGAGCTTAAATCATTTCGACGAATGCAGTTTCCCAATCACTATTTATTACATCATTCGTAGTCAAGGATTTTATTTTCAAGTTGAATAGAATTATAGAACGCATTCACTAATATACAGCTTCAGCCTTCAGTTGGATTTTGAAATTGACAGCCGACTGATTGTTTCTACAGCTGAACTGGAAGTTTGCAGTTTTTTTTGTTTTGTTTTTTGCTGTTTTTAGATAGTATTTTCTTAATGTTTAATACTCAATTGTTGAACGCCTGATAGAAAATACAATCTTCTTTCTGAAACATTTTACCCCCCCCCCACCCCAAAAAAAACAATCTTCTATTGAGACAAAATTTAGCTATAGACTAAGCTATCTACAAGGTGGGGGAAGTAGAGATTGAACCGGAAGTTACCCCAAAAATATGATTCATAAATAAATTGTAAATTATTGCCTATTGGGGGGGGATAGGGGGCTATCATTTTTAAATGATAATACCTCATTTTTTTATTGAAAGCAGGGATGCCAAAAAGATAATTATTTTTTTCATTTAAAGTGGAGACAGAAGAAAATGATATCAAATTCCCTGGGAAACCATTAGAAAATTTTGATAGACCCAGGGGCCCCATTAGGACTTGTTCATTGTCTTGGGCATTTTGCGATTTCTCATAGGCTATTGGCCTAATCTGGCTTTAGTATGTGCTCCCTTTTAATTAGATTCTTAGGATCTTATTGAACGCCATGGCGAATCTATGACTCAGTTTTCCAATAATTTGAGGTATATCTCAATAATTTTGATATTTTTGTTGTTCTCTTTGTACCCCTTTACTCATACCCTCATTTTTTTTTTCAAGGAACACTAAGCTGTTTAACGTTATTTTGCGTGTTTATTTGAACCATATAGTGACCTGGTTAATTATTAAGTAAATTATTTTTCTAATGAAAGCTGATACGGTATCCTATCAAGGTGGTTTCCAGAGGGGGGGGGGGTAGGGATGTATTACATTTAAATGATAATATCTCGAAATTTCTTTATTGAAAGCAGGGATCCCAAAAAGTTAATTTTTTTTTTAATTTAAAGCCGTGACGGCATCCTATCAAGGTGGTATCCAGAGGGGGGTGGGGTATTGAGCTATCATATTTAAATGATAATATCTCAATTATTTTTTTTTGAAAGCAGGGGTGTCAATGAGTTAATTATTTTGTTTTACTTAAAGCAGAGACGGCGTCCTATCAAGATGGTATCCAGAGGGGGGGAGGCATAGGGAGTTATTATATTTAAGTGATAGTACTTTGTTTTCTTTTTATTGAAAGCAGGGATGCCAAAAAGTTGAAAAGTTGACAAAAATTAACAAGATTTTCGTGAGTTATACTTGACAAGACAATCGCACGCTTTTATCGTCCAAAGGGAAAGGGACATATGCGTCCAACCCGTTTTTTTTTCTTATTGATGAAACGGGTTTACTTTGAAAACATTCATTCATAAGTACCAGGCCGATTCACACTAAAACGAATTGGTGTGACGAAAGCGATATCGATATCCCCACCTAACGTTGCGCTCGAGTGACAATGGCGCCCTTGGTCCAGTGCCCAAGTTACATTAAAAGGCCAGTTCATAATAAAAGCTTTCAATTTGGGAGGTTCAAGGAAGAGTCTTTGACAGTCTTATGACCTCAGGGTACTAGATGTTGCAACGTTCTTTAAAAAATTCGATCACCCCACAAATGATTACCAAAAATATGCACAAATATAACAAATGTAACACTTTTTCAAAGCTTTGAAGAAAAGCAAAAAAAGGCTAAGTAGCCCTAACTGCTCTTGAAAGCTATTTTAAAAAGAAACTCTTTGAGGATTTCCAAGGAAATAACCATAGCAGAAGCTTTGAGCCTGGGTGGGGATCAAAGAGGAGTCTTTGAGTATTTTGACCACAGGTGACTTATTATTGCAACTTTCTTAAATTTGGTAATTTTTGTGAGCATTTGGAAATCAAAGCTTAAACTCTATAACTGATGCTAAGTCTCTTAACATTTTGCTTGGATTAAAGTGACGAACTAGGATAAAAAATCTCAAAATCTTCCCGGAGCTACTTCAGTCTGCATATTATTTCATTTAATTACATTTAAAACGGATGAGCTTTTCATTTTTAACCTAAGAAAATAGCTGGCACTTCATTTTTCTTCATACCGAATAAACCATTAAGTGTTCTTTGTTTCATTGTAATTGAAGTGTTCTCATCTGAAGTGTTCATCAGATATTTTTCAATTTGATAAATTTACTCCTTTTTAGATGCAGTTTATAATTTGGAATGAATCCCCAAAAGAAAAAATGAATAATATCCTAAAGAGCAGCCAAAAGCAATAAAAAAAGCAGTAGTTTAGCCTTAGCCTACCTGACATATATTCTATTAATAATCATAAAACAAATTTAAAATTAATTTGTTTCAAATTTTTATTTAAAACCAGTTTTTAATAAAAGAAGGATTTTTAGGAATCAAAAAGAGCAAAAAAAAAAAAACAATCAATAGCAAAGTCGCCCATTTCAACTGTTTTAAAGGTGACAAAACAGATATTGGCAAGGGGCATTATGAAAAAATTAAGCTTCTATGTTCAAAGTTATATTCAAAGTTTTTACCCAGATAACTGACGAATTTTGTGATACTGTATTTGAAGTTTCGTATGCAGTAATGCTCGATGAAAAGAAACTACTTATTTTGATAATTATTTATGTTAAGAAGACATAGCTAATAGACGCTTCAACTACTCGTATTATGCAATGGTTCTGAAACGCCACAGCCATTTCGTTTCTACTTCTCTTGATGAATAACGAAGAAGAGCAGTTTCCAGCCAGCAACTTGTGAATTTTTGAACTCATGAATAGGCTCGAATCTGTTGTAAATTTAAGCTGTGATTTGAGAAAGACTGCTGAAAACATTAATGTTTGCCATCAACATTGATCGCGCTGGCGGCGCGGCGTGCTGTTTTTGGCCCCGCCGCCGCCGCTCTTCCCTCATTGGCGCAGCGCCGGGGTCTAGTCATATCAAACTTGTCAAATCAAACTTGAAACGAACAAAAAATAACTACAAATAAGGGTGTGGGTACTGCTCCCTTCCCCCTCCCCTAACACTAAAAGTTGCTCGCAGCATTTGTGTTTCTTGAAAACTGTATCTATTTTGAACTATGTGTATTACTTTTTCAAAACTATAATAATCAAGATAATCCGAAAAAACTAATGATAATAACCTTTAACTGAAGGTTTACAACAACCCCTCTTGTGCAATCTCCACCCGTCCCCCTTTGTGAGTAAAAAAAATGTGTTATGCTAAAAAAAAAGAAAAAAAAAGAAAATTTATTTAAAATTGACTTTGTAATAACAACTGTTATTTATCTTCATGTTAACATTGAAAGTTAATTACCAAAACACTTAACCGAATGTTTCGAGAAAAGCTTTTATTTCACCAGCATTAACGGGGCACCGAAATATCGCAGAAGTTGTCTAAGACCTCATGTTACAACTAGTGCTTGCATCTGTATACTCAGTAAATTTATCTTGAAAAATCCACCGCAAGGTGGCACATGACACCAAATCCCCCTCTTGAGCGTTCCCCCTTTATTAAGTGAAAATTAAACCCAGTTTTGAAAGAAACTGTCTTGGGAAAAATTTGTTTCTTTTGAAGTAACCTTTGGTTAAATAATGGCTGCTACTAAATGGCATAGAATAACATTGGATGCAAACCAGTCAACCCCAATTTTTAAACTTCTTTCTATGGTACAACATCTAAGCAATTAATTGACTGTTAACTTTACATAGACACAAGGAAATTCTCTGAATATAAAAATAAATAAAAAAAAAAAATGACGCAAGTTTTCGCTAAATACTTTTGTTGGTTTATTAAACTAGGTGGACTCTAAAATACGCAATAAACATTCTCCACAGACGAACACGGAAAAAACAACAAACCGGAAAACACTCTCCGCCAGGCGATTTCTGTACTTAAATAAAAGCTAAGCCAGCAATGAATTTTCCTTTGTGAATTTGCTCTGCTGTTCGCTCCATGTAATTATTCAAGCTACCCTCGAGACGTAGAATAGGCCTAACAGGCGGACGATTCAACCAGAAGTAACACCTCTAAAATCAAAAAAAAATTATACTTTAATGTCGATATCCGATATCAATCACATGAAGGTTCCGATATTTTTGCCGAGTATGACGAACCAGTAGTATTTTGGGAAGGCCAAGACTCCAAATCCCATTTCCTTCAAAACAACCCTGATATACACCCCGTACCGCCAAGCAATATAGTTTTTTGGACATATTACTACTACTACTACTAAACAACTCACCGCAGCACCAAGCCGCCTGAGGCCAACACAGCTACACACGCTCCGTCTCCATCCTAATCTTTTCAAAGCCTCCGTCTTTACACCCTCCCAGGAAGTTCCGATTTCTCTTAAATCTTTCTTTACGACATCCTCCCCCAAAAACCGCGGACGATATGCTTCCGTTTAGCCCTAGACGGTTGGCCAAAAAGGACAATCTTTGGCAATCGGTTATCCTTCATCAGCAGAACGTGCCGTAACCGTCTCAACCCTTCTCTTATTAGAGCCCTAGAAAGCGGGATTGAACCACACTTTCGTACAGCATACTGTTTGAAATACGGTCAGTCCGCCGGGTACACAAAACAATCCGTAGGCAACTTTCTCAAGAAAACACATAGTAAATCTTAGTCCGTTTTTTGGAATGCTTCAGAACCATATTTAACCAATGTCATCACTGTAGCTTCCAATATTCTAATCTTGGTTCGGAGACTTATCTTCCTATTCTTCCAAACGGTCTTCAACTGTGGAAAAACAGGTCTAAACTCCCCTCCCCCTTTGGAAAATACCCCCACCTCCGCAGAAAATATCCCTGCGGAAAATCCCCCCCCGGCTGGTTGGTTCCTAATCCCTTTTGACTTATAAAAACGGACAAGATTTCTCATTTTCTGATCGAATACAAGGGCGCCAATAAGGGGGGCGGAAGGGGGGACGAGCCCCCCTGGCTGAATGGAGCTGCCTTATTTTTATATTTTGTATTGAGATTTCTATCATATAGCATTGGAAGTGCCAATTAGACCAGATAAGCCCCCCCGCCCCCCTAAAATTCAGCTTATGGGCACCCATGATCGAATGAGCATCCTCCGAAATTTCTACGACCATGAGGCAGAGGTAGGGATGATGAAAGGGAAGTCCCCTTCCTATAGGGAATAAATTATGCACATTTGGGGGTTTAAAGCTACTCTTTACTTTCATAATAACAGCACAGACCAGAAATATTTACGGAAATCAAGAGGGATCAAACAAAAGTCCTGAATATAGCCCGAGGGATTATAAATATATTTCTAGCTCCACCCTCCCCTTGTCTCTTTCTTATAACAAATTCTGTATCTATCTTAAGGCTCAATGAGAGTTAGGATGTTTTGGCATTTAAATGCACCCTTTGAGGCAATTCCCTCCCTCCCTAACTAGCCAAAATATTAAAGGTCTAAACAAATTTCACTGTCTTGAGTAAATTCTCTGTTGTTTTACAATTCTAAAAATTTGAATATAAGGGGTTTAAACCTCAACAATGGTGTTCTATTATTGTTTTGTAGTTAGGGAGGGAGGTAGATGCCTCAAAGAAAGCATTTTAATACAAAAACATCCCAATTCTCATTGAGCCTTCAGATAAATATAGACTTAGTTCTAAAAGACAGACGAGGGAGGGTGGAACTAGAAATTGATATATAATCCCCAGGGCCGTATCCAGTGCTTTTGTTTGGGGGGTTATTTTCTCAAGGGAGGGAAGTACAAAATAATTTTAAAAACACATCAAAAATGTGAAATTGATATTTAATCCCTCTTGATTTCTGGGAACATTCTTACTCTATGCTGTTATTATGAAAGTGAAGAGTAACATTAAACCCCAAAATGACCATAATTTATTCCGTATAGGAAGGGGACCCCCCCCCCTTCATGATCCCCAGGTCCACCTCATGATCACAGTAACTTCGGAGGGTGTTCATTCGATCAGAAATTGAGAATTCTAGTCCTTTTTTGGTACTTGTCTAGAATCCAGTAAACACGCGAGAAAGACTGCATCGAGAAAAATCCAGATGTCACATGAAAAACGGGTTTTCCCTGCCTTGTGAGGTGTTGCTCACTCCGTGACAAAGATTTAAACTTTATTTTGTTGGGGTTGAAGGGGCAAAAAAAGGTGCCTAAGCTAGGTTACGTATTTAATATATGCTATGCTTTATCCCCACTTTCACCCCATAATGTGCAAACATATATCCCAAATTTGTTCATAAACTATTATATTTCCATCCTATTTTGCTTTATTTCCGTAGCATTAACGAAACTTCACTTCTCGCGTGGTTTCTGGATTCTAGACAAGTAAATTTTTTTATAATCGAAGTGATTGGAGACCAACCAGCCGCGGGGAGGTATTTTCTGCGGGGAGGGGGTTGGGTAATTTTCCGGGGGGGCATTTTCCACGGAAGGGTATTTTCCACGAGGGGGAGTAATTTCCGAAGGGTGTTGTTTGGGGGGTATTTCAGCAGGGGGGTAGGGGTATTTTCCGAGGGGGTAAACGCTGGCTCCCGAAAAAACACCCTGAGCCATGGATATTCTACTTTTAACATCTTCACTGCTCCCACCGTCTTTACTAATAATTCTACCAAGGTAAGTCAAGCTGTCCACTTGATCAACATATTGGTTACCCAACATCACCTTTTCATCTTCACTTATTCCAGGCAACTTAACCTTCTTAACATTAATTGGTACTTTTTAATTATTTGAAACACACTTAAGAAGTGAAGTACGGTTAATCCTAATTTAATACACCAATATATGATGATCTAATTATTTAAAACCAACTTATGAAAACTACGACAAACAGTTGCCACGAGGAACGCATTATATTAAATACCTAACCTCTCGTAACCCCTAACTGCCTCTATATATTAATTAAATAAAAAAACAGGTTTTCTTAACTGAAAGTAAGCAACGACGCTAAAACTCAAAACGAACAGAAATTATTCCGTATATGAAAGGGGCTGTCCCCTCCTCAACGCCTCGCTCTTTACGCTAAAGTTTTTTATTTTTTTTTAAATAGAGTTGTGAGGAAGTCAAACTTTAGCGTAAAGAGCAAGGCGTTGAGGAGGGGACAGCCCCTTTCACATACGGAATAATTTATGTTCGTTTTAATTTTTAACGTCGTTCCTTACTTTCAGTTAAAAAAAACTTGTTTTTTTTATTTAATTTTTGAACGCTTTTGAATTAATGCAGGTTTTGATTTTGGTGCATCGTACATGAATAACTAAAAAAAAATTGCATATTAATTTTACTTTTATTTGGTTAAATGGGTTTCTCGAAACTTGTTTAATTTTATTTACGAACGTTTTTATTAGTAATAAACATACGTAACTTACGAATTAACTTGCGTAACGAACTTCTATATTCATATATTTTTAATACATATATTAGGGGGTTCGCCCCCTAATCAATACCTTGCTCTTTAAGCTAAAGTTCGAATTTCGTTCCAATTCTTCAAAAATGACCACTTAATCACAATGGCCGTTAATTAGAATAAATAGCTCTTATGAAAGTACTAAAAAATCTTTGGCTTAAAGAGCGAGGTATTGACTAGGGGGTGAACCCTATCATATACGTAATATTTTCTTTTTGTTTTAAGTTTTGATGTTTCTGCTTACTTTCAGTTGAAAAACTTGTTTTCTTTTATTTAATTTCTGATTTTTTTTAAATAATGATGGGAAATCCGGCGTCCCCTTCATAGCAACATCTCTTCACCCATGAAAACTTCCTTCATGTAAAGATCCTCCCACATAACCCCTGACTCCCCCCCCCCCCCCACTACCAGAAAAAAAACCTGAAAACGTCTGTATACTTCCCAATAACCATTACTATATGTTAACATTGGGTAAAGTTCATAGCTTACAACCCTCCCTCCAAGGACTTCGGGGGATTAAGTCATCCTAAAAGACATAGCTATCATACTTTCGACAATACTGAACAGAATGGCTATCTCAAAATTTTGATCGGGTGACTTTGGGAAAAAAATGAGCGTGGGAGGGGGCCTAGTTGCCCTCCATTTTTTGGTCACTTAAAAAGGGCACTAGAACTTTTAATTTACGTTCCAATGAGCCCTCCCAGGATATTATAGGACCACTGGGTCGATACGATCACCCCTGGGGAAAAAAAAATAATAAAATAAAATAAACACGCATCCGTGATCTTTCTTCTGGCAAAAAATGCAAAATTCCACATTTTTGTAGATAGAAGCTTGAAACCTCCACAGTAGGGTTCTCTGATACGCTGAATATGATGGTGTGATTTTCATTAAGGTTCCATAACTTATTAGGGGGTCTTTCACCCTTTTTTCGAAAATCAGCAAAATTTTCTCAGGCGCCTAACTTTTGACGAGTAGGACTAAACTTGATGAAACTTATATATTTGAAATCAACATTAAAATCTGATTCTTTCGGTGTATTTATTGGTATCAAAATTCTGTTTTCTAGAGTTTCGGTTACCATTGGGCCGGGTCGCTCCTTACTTACAGTTCGTTACCACGAACTGTTTGATTATTTAGTTAAAATATATCTACATTTCTTGCTCAAATCAAGCGAATTGTAATCGATTGCTGAGATTGCTGGTTTTCTCAGATCTTAGAGAGCAAAATTCTTGAGTGTGTTCCGAATAATTACAAGTACCCATTAATTTTCAAGCCTATTCTAGCACCCTGAACTCCCAAAGCCTCTATAAGGTCATTCATTTTGCTCATACTTTCATCTAGGATACTTAAGTCATCAGTGTTATCATCAGTGTTAAGTCATCAGCAGTGTTATTCTCGTACATAGCACTAATAACTTTAATGTAATAACATTGCTAAAGCTCTTCTATCAACAGAATCGAATGCTTGCTCACAATCTATAAAACTGAGTAGTAAAGGTGTTTGATAACTCAGGCACTTCTCAATTATTAACTTGAGAGTGAAAATTTGGTCGACACATCCTCTACTCTTACTAAAACCGCACTGTTCTTCTCTTAAAACTTTGGCTACAGCGTCCATCAGTCTAAAAAGTATCATATTACTAAGTAATTTGCTACCAACAGAAACTAGACTAATTGCCTCGATAATTATCACACTCTCTATCATGTTTTAATTAAGGTTTTCCTTAAATCGCTAGGTAATTCCCCTTTTTCAAAAATCATATTCATAATCTTTAGTAACTTATTTCGAACCTCAGAGTCACCATATTTAAGAAATGCATTTACCACACTATCAGCACCCGGGGCCTTATTATTTTTGAATGCTTTTAGTAATGACACTAATTCTTCCTCACAAAACAAATCTTCCTTCACCTCGAAGGTATCACAGACTTTTATATCTTTTCCTGCAGCTCTTCTGGTTTAGCACACTCTGAAAATGTTTTGCCCATTTCTTTTTTACTCTTCCCTTATCACTAATTGTGGCCGCATTGCTATTTTTAACTGGGACAAGTCCGGGTACTGTTGTATTATCTGTAACACACGCGAGAAGTGAAGTTTGATTAATGCTTATGAAATAAAACAAAATAGCATAAAAATATAATAGCTTAGGAAAAAATTTTGATTATATATTTACACATGAGGGGGTGGGGGTAAAGCATAGCATATATTGAATACGCAAGGTAACTTAATCTAGGTACTTTTTTGCCTCTGAACCCCAACAAAACAAAGTTTAAATATTGTAAACGCAGTGATGAATCACTGTTTGCAAACTTCAGCACAGGAATTGTCCGTTGACAGAAACCTGTTTGACTAGTTTCTTTGACATGTTCGCTGTACAATATCGCGCGTGTTTTACAGATAATGCAACAGTACCCAAGTCCAGATTGACTACTCCCTCTCAATTTATTAACATGTCAATAAAATATTTTATTATTATGCCGTTTAGCTCCGTCTTCCAGATCCTCGGCAATTTGAGCCACGGTCTCCACTTCATACCACCTAAGTTCATATTTTGATGCCTAGCTGCGTTCCTAACTTTCTTCCCTAACTTTTTTGTGGGCACAGTATTCATTAAAACCCCTTTTTTATAAATAAATAAAAAAAACTGTCAATGATTACTATCATATTAACAGTTAAGTCGGATCATTTCCATTCTATGAAAATAACCGATTCCGTCGCTTACACTATCATGTTGAGAAAAGCATTTGTCTTCCAAAGCGAACACGTGCTATCATGATAATGTAATAGCGACATGCTTTATCATGTTCTTTTTAAAGAATTGCATCATTTCTGAGCAAAGAGCTTTCAACACTGCTTGTCAGAACTTGATTCTGAAACTTGAGTCTAATAAGGGGCTAGACACCTCATACCAATGTATCCCGATTTAAAAACAGAAGATAAACTTAAATTGATTTTAATCATAGTATATTGCCAGGTCTAGCATAAATTAATTTTAAGAAAAATATTAAAGATTCAGTTGTGTCAATCCGCCAAAAAAAACAGAAGGGGGCAAAATGTATTTAAAAATCTAGGGGGGGGGATTCTGAGTTTTTATATTTCAATGAAAATAACAAAAAAAAATTCCGATATGTATGAATACACCACGAGTTATCAACAATAATTTTCAAAACTTGATTCAAGTCTAACAAGCTACACGAAATACTTAATTATCCTGATTTTGAACTATACAGGGCTACGTCGGCACCCATAAGGGGGGTGGGATTGGCAAGGGGGCACCAGCCCCATCCTGGCTGAATGATGCTGCCATATTTTTATTTTTTTTGTTTTGAGATTTCTATTATATAGAATTAAAAGTGCCAATTAGACCAGGTAAGCCCCCCCCCCCTGGAATTCAGCTTAAGGGTGCCCAAGGAGGGCTAGACAAAAAAATGGAGCTGGTTCCATACAGATCATATTATTTTGTTGAAAATAAATTGAATATAAAAATTTATAAGCAGTAATAAATGAAATATAGATCAGGCAGTTGTACAAGCTTGCTACACATAGAAACTCTAAGCATGAGAATCTATAGGTGGTTGCAATATTAGGGAACTAATCTTAACACAAGACGAATTATCAATATAACTAGTAATGAACCAAAAAAAAACGTGTTTAACCAAAAGTGAAGACAATTTGTACCAGCTTTCACATCTTTCAATCTCCTTCTCTCCCCTAATTTAGAATTTGAGGTTAACTTGACCCCCTCCCCAGCTATCCCTGAAAGTTTCAACTCTATCCCCAATCCATTCCCGAGACATATTGTATAATTTAAAAACTCGGGTGCACATAGCACCCGTCGCCAAAAACTCCAGACATCCGATAAAAATTCACATACAACTGTTTCGTTCACAATTGTCAAGAGGTCCAACAAATTTGTCTCCAGAGATGATGCAACCCCACAGTCCTTGGGACGAAATGATGCAGTCCAGAGATGATGCAGTCCTTGGGACGAAATCTATAAATCGTAAGTTGCCCTTTGTTCACAAATAGGTTTTATAGTAGTAAAGAGGGAGGGGCATATTTGAAGTGAATATCCATTTAGCTAAACACTTTTAGAAACTATTTTCTGAGCCAAAGCATGTTTTTTGTTTGGGGGGCCTGGAAATAGGTCAAAACTTTTTTGTTCTTAATGAGTTGTATTGCTAGTGAGCTCTTGCGAATCATTCCCAAGGCTAAGATTCTCAGAGTCCCCCCCCCAGAGTTTCTTGATATACTTAGATACACGAGTCGTTTACAGAGTACACCCATGAGAAAAACTAGGAGTCTTGGCCTAGAGAACGATACTTAAAATCTCCTAGCTGATCGGACAACCAACACCAAATATGGCCGTTCTTTCTGCTAAAATCCAACTGCGAACAATGTGTTGTTACATAAATAAGGGTCATTGCTTTCTGGGCTTTAAGGGTGATGTCATCCCCAGAGGAATACTTATTAGACCTTTCGACCTTTTGAGCAAAATGACTGTCTCAAGAATTTGATCCACTATCACGGGGGAGGGAGGGGGTCACGACGGAGTCAGGGGACAGAAAAGGGAACGGGAGAGAGACTGGTTGCCTCTAATCAATGTCGGCCCTTGAACAGGACTTTTGAACTTTCCATTCTAATCGAATGAGCCCCTCGCAATTTCTACATATGAAACTTCCATTACAAAGTGGCCGGGAGAAAATAATTGTTGGCCCTTTTCTGGCCCTTTGTCGGTCCCCGTCTTTAGGGAATTCAATATTTGTCGATTTTCTCTTCTCCAGTGCAGTCTCCTTAGCCCATGTACATAAAGAATATGAGTTTGAAGGTGATTGGTGAAAAATATTTTTGGCTTTTTTTTAGGAGGGTAACGTACTTTCAAAAAAAAATTCTATACATTCATTTAGTTCCAAATAGACCCTAAAAAAAACGATCCCTGTTTTAAAAGGAAAATTAAATTTGTTATGCAAATAAACACATTATTAAAGTTGTTGCAGGGGTGAACTTTCAGAGATTACGCTCAGAGTCACATGCATGAATTTTCATAAATAAAACTCGGAGACAACCAAAAGCGTAAGCACGATACGCTGATAATCAGCTGTAACAAAACAATGTTCAACATTTTTAGAACTGAGTCAGAGTGGAGGAGGTTTTTAGTGTAGACCACAGTATATAAATTATATATAAATTATACTGTATCTTTATACTGTCGCGTAGAGAAAGGTCTCTGCGTCAAAAGATGGCATTATTAGGGAAAAATAAATTTTCAATTCGAAAATATGCTCCTTTGCTTTCACAGTTTTTTTTTTTTTTTCACAATAGATACCCAGAAATGGCATATTTTATATAAAATAAAACAGTTTGATTTTAAATCAACGATCTTTCAGTACAGTAGTGGACACACACGGTTTTTTGGGGGACAGAGGGGGCACCTGCCCCGGGCACGGTAATTTTAGGGGTGCAAAATTTGAAAATTTGAGGGGTGCAAAACGTTATTTCGCGTGTTTGTTTGAACGATATAGCAACCTAGTTAATTATTAAGTAAGTTATTTTTTTAATGTAAAGTTAAGACGTTATCCTATCAAGGGGGTATCCAGAGGGGGGGGGGGAGGTATTGCATTTAAATGATAATACCTTAAATTTTTTTATTGAAAGCAGGGATGCCAAAAAGTTAAATTTTTTTAAATTTAAAGCAGAGACGGTATCCTATCAAGGTGGTAATTTTTGTGAGCATTTGGAAATCAAAGCTTAAACTCAATAACTGATACTAAGTCTCCTAACACGTCTCCTTTGATTAAAAGTGACGAACTAGGAAGAAAATCTCAACATCTTCCTGGAGCTACTTCAGTCTGTATATTATTTCATTTAATTACATTTAAAATGGATGAGCTTTTCAATTTTTACCTAAGCAAATTGCTGGCACTTCATTTTTATTCATACCGAATAAACCATTAAGTGTTTTTTGTTTCTTTGTAATTGAAGTGTTCTCATGTGAATTGTTCATCATGTGTTTTTCAATTTGATAAATTTAATCCTTTTAGATGTAGTTTATAATTTATCTGATATTAGTTATTTATGAGTTTATAATTTGGATTGAATCCCCAAAAGAAAAAATGAATAATATCCAAAAGAGTAGCCAAAAGCAATAAAAAAAGCAGCAGTTCAGCCTTAGCCGACATGACATATATTCTATAAAGAAGCCAAAAAAAACTTTAAAATGTATTTTTTTTAATTGTTATTAAAAACCAGTTTTTAATACAAGGAAGGCTTTTTAGGAATCCAAAAGAGCAAAAAAAAACAATCAATATCAAAGTCGCCCATTTCAACTGTTCTAAAAGTGAAAAAACAGATATTGGTAAAGGGCAATATGAAAAACTTAAGCTTCTAAGTTCAAACTTATATTCAAAGTTTTTACCTAGATAACTGATGAATTTTGTGATACGATATTTTCCATACGATGCAGCCAGAAAAAAAAAATCATTACAGGGATACGGTTGTTTGCTTAGGCAAAGTTAGAACGCTGCCGCTGCTATATTTTTTTTTTAGTGGAAAAAATTTATAAGTTTTTATGTTTATTAATAGTTAATAGCTTCGAAATCACCAGTTAGGACCAAACTGCATAAGAAAAGTGCAAAGTTTTAACTTCATACCCAAAACCGTTCCCAATATATTTCAGATCTGCCATTTCGATAATGTGAACCCACATGGTGCTTTTCAATATGCCTCTCCCCCCTCCAACAAGTAAAAATTTGAAACCAACTTGACCCTCCAAAACTCCTTGAAAGTTTCAAACCGATCCCTAAGCCGTTCTCGAAATGTTTCATCCTTTTGATCCAGAGGGCGAACCTGAAAGTTTTGAGCCAATTAAAAGCCCAACATCATACAAGGTCCCACATTTTTATTACATCACTCCTCTCTCTCTCTCTCCCTCTCTCTCCCTCCCTCTCTCTCACTCTCTCTCGCTCTCTCTCCCTCTCTCTCTCTCTCTCTCTCTCCCTCTCTCTCTCTCTCTCTCCCTCTCTCTCTCTCTCTCTCTCTCTCTCTCTCTCTCTCTCTCTCTCTCTCTCTCTCTCTCTCTCTCTCTCTCTCTCTCTCTCTCTCTCTCTCTCTCTCTCTCTCTCTCTCTCTCTCTCTCTCTCTCTCTCTCTCTCTCTCTCTCCGGATATTCTTTTTATTTTCCCATGTAACTTAACGCCATCTAAACTTAATTTGTCTGAAGTTTAGCCTCAATTGAATATTTTTAAATATGCCTATGCTTTTAAATAAGATTTCGGCTAGTGGGTAAATTTTAAGAAAAAACTCGCAAACCTGAAAGAAATTTTAAATCTCGTGTTTACTACATAAGCACGGAGATACACACAGTCATATACACATAGGATATATTGAAAATGTTTTTGTTCAATTTCTGGCATAGAGTTTTTGTATGTTTGGCTAATAATTATTTGAGTTTGGGATGGCTTGTAGATTTTGAAAGAAAACTGTTTTTTTTTGTTTTTTTTTAAAAGATCAAATTTAACAATCCATATCTGCTAGCTAAGTTCAGGGGAAAAAAAGATAGAAACGTAGCTTTTTAGTTTTGGAATTAGCTTCTTTGTTTGCTTTTGACTTGTTTTGGCTATGCTTCACATTTTTGTGTTCAAAAACTTAGTCTACGTTTTGGATAGCTTCGTTTAACAAAAGAGCGATATTTAACGAAGGGTAGCTAGGTTTTACGAAGAGTATATGATGCGACGACAAACTTTTCGCTCATAAATCAAGGGTGCCCAGTCCCCTATCGTCTTCACTTTTATAGATTATGAAAAAGTGTTTGATTCTGAACATGAAAAAGATTGGTACTTGTATGATATTAAATAAAAAAAACAGTTTTTTTGAACTGAAAGTAAGTTAAATACCCGTAATAAGCTTCTCCATGAGCTCCATGAGAAAGAGAGAGAGAAAAAAAAGGTATGTCAACGCTGGACATGGTAAATAAAACATATATAATATAAATGGGCATTGTCGTGGGCAGTACAATACCGCTGCCTAAGTAAAGAACGACGTTTACAAAATGTATTATTTATTCATTTTAGAGTTTTTTCTTAGATCAGGGCATTTCGTATCGAAGAAGTAGTCATAGAAACTCCGAAAAGGACTCATTTGCTTGAAATTGGAACTTTTAGTGCCATTTTTAATAGCCGAAAGTGATTGAAAGGCAACTAACAACCCTTCCACGCCCACCATTTTCCCAAACACATCCAATCAAAATTTCGATATATTAATTTTGTTTGCCGCTGTTAAAATTTTTTTAAATTTTTTCTTGGGGGATTACCCCCCCCCCCCTAGGTCCCTGGGTTGTAAGTTATGCCCTGGGGGCATATAAGGCTTTTGTAGAAAGCTTTGTCGTAGAAACTTCAAAAAGGGCTCATTCGATTGAAAATTGAAAGGGCTAATGCCTGTTTTAATAGTCGAAATTGATTGGAGAGAAACTAACCCACCTCTCACGCCCACCAATTCCCCAAACAAACCCAATCAAAATTTTGAGATCGCTATTTTGTTCAACGTAGTTGCAAGTTTTGAAAATTCGGTATTTGAGAATGACATTTGCCCCATAGTCCTCAGGGCAAGGGTTTTAAGTTACCTCCTGGTGTATATAAAATATGTATAGAAAGCGGTGTCGTAGGAAGGTCAAAAAGGGCTCATTCAATCAAAAATTGAAAAGACTATGGGCCTTTTTAATAGTCAAAAGTTATTGGACGGCAACTAACCTCCCTCTCAAGCCAACCATTTTCCCAAACACATCCAATCAAAATTTTAAGATTGTCATTTTGTTCAAAGTACATAAAAGGTCCGGAAAATATGTCTTTGAGGATGACACTCCCTCAAAGGTCCTCAGGGCAAGAGTTGTAAATTATGCCCAGGGGGAACATTAGATTTCTTATAGAAAGTTTTGATTTTACCCCCCCCCCCGGAGTAAAATCTTGGGGGGGGGGGGGAGCGTGTGACAAAACTAACCATAAGTCTATTAATAAAAAGGTGAAAAACAGAAAAAAACAAGGAATGAGGGCGCCAGGAAAAATATTGGGGGAACCCGGGGTCCCCCGCCCGCTGGATGTGCCAGTGGTCCCACCACTCTGTTGGTCCCAGATATTGTAATAGAATTCAGTCTGATAAACCAATAATCCCGGGTTCCCCCAAGATTTTTTCTGGCGCCCTCATTCCTTGTTTTTTTTCTGTTTTTCACCTTTTTATTAATAGACTTTTGGTTAATTTTGTCACACTCTCCCCCCCCAGAGATTTTACTCTAGATCTACCCTTCGACGGGATGCATCATCAAAAAAGAAAATACGACACTGGGAAAGAAGCATATAATAAGCCATTTATGGTAGGCTACTACTTTGTTGGTTGAGCATATTTCCTTCTAAAGTGACCAACGACTATATATCTACCCAAAATTGTTGAAATAAATTAGAATCGTCCCTAGAACTATTTGCCCTGATGTATCTTCTTGCTAAGATTCAAAATTATTATTTAAATTCAGCCATCTTTTGAACACCTTTCGCTTTCTTCTCACTAATAGCCAGAATTAGTAACACATTATAAATTCACAATTAACCATTTTTTTAATATTATTTCTTTAGAAAAGTTTTCATAATAATTTCTGAGCTAAAGTGTTATCCAATCTTCAGTGACGTAACGGCTGACCCGCAATAAGCGGGCTGAGAGAAAAATCAATATATCAGCCCGGATTTAAGACGATTCTTTGTCCTTGAAAGCTGAGACGCTATTAAGATATTATTTCTTCAAAATAAAGCTTTTTATGAATTTAGCATCGTTACGACAAATTGTTAATGGTGCAAACTGGCAGGGGCGAATTTCGAGCATTTTATTGAGGGGAAGAGGCATGGGATATATAATATTTTTTCTCCACATTATTGGTGGGACAACTGCAACCCCCCTAAATGACGTCCATGCAGACTGATGCACTAAATCTAAAGGAAATCAGGCATTCTTTTTGGAAAAGGGGGGAGGGGACTCCGGATCAATCTTTCTTTGTCCTCAAACGATGAAGACAGGCACACAGGATTATTTTTGAGTGGGAGTTAAATTACGAAAAAAAACGGTGAGTCTCGTACTGGATAATCTGAATAAAAAGTGCATAGAGTCCCAGAAAATCTATGACTATCGAAGGTGGCCCTTTGTACATTCTGGGCTATAAAGATACTAGTTTCGTTGATTCCTTTCTTCAAACTACTACTACTAACAACTCACCGCAGCACCAAGCTTGAGGTCAACACAGCAACGCACGCTTCTCCTCCATCCCAAACTGTTCAGAGCCTCCTTTTTTACACCCGCCCATGAAGTTCCTATTTCCTTTAAATCTTTCTTCATGAGGTCCTCCCATCCCAGACGAGGACGACCTGCTTTCCGTTTAGCCCTAGACGGTTGGCCGAAAGAACAATCTTCGGCAATCCGTCATCCTTCATCCGCACAACGTGCCCTAGCCACCTCAACCTTTCTTTCATTATAGCCCTAGAGAGCAGTATTGAACCACATTTTTCGTATAGCCGATCGTTTGAAATACGGTCAGTCAGCCGGGTGCCCAGAACAATCCTAAGCAATTTCTCTGGAAAACATCTAGCAATTCTTCATCCGCCTTTCGGAGCACCCACGCTTCAGAGCCATATTTGACCACTGTCATCACTGTAGCTTCTAATATTCTAATCTTAGTTTGCAGACTTATCTTCCTAAGTTCCTATTCTTCCAAACTTTTTTTGGTAAATTTTTACCAAATCATATTATTGACTTACAAATAATGTGAATATACCATTCGATGCCTTGTTTTATGCTGATTACGAATGTAATAATTATTTTTGTCGGAAATAGATTTTAGCACCCCCCCCCCCTATAGCGGCCAATTCCGTGTATATATTTGCCCGTTTGGGTTGGGGGGTTGGTTAAGGGGGGGGGCTAAAATTCATTTCCGACAAAAAATGATTATTATATTCGTAATAAGCATAAAAAAGGCATCTAATGGTATATTCACTTTACTTGTTACTCAATAACCTCTAAAACTTCATCCATTTTGCTCCCACTTTCATCTAGGATGCTTAAAATATCAGTATAATCCAAGTCCAGGAGACTTTTTCCTCGCCATTTGATTCCGTGGTCTCCCATTGTCTTTCCTGTGATCCTCAAAACAAAGTCCATCAAAATAATCCATAAAAAGGGGGATAGAACACAACCTTGCTTAACTCCTGATTTAATACAAAACCAGCTGCTAACCTCTTTTCCTACCTTAACCGCAGCAGTGTTATTCTCGTACACAGCACTAATCGCTTTAATGCATTTTCCTGTTATACCATATACCATACAAAGAAAAAACCTTTACTAAAGCTCTTCTATCAACTGCATCGTTACATCGTTACAAGTATTGTAAATAGCGTGGACAGGTGCACTGAGCCTAAGGGTGAAAGGGAATTGGCATTTTTTCTACATGCGGAGGAATTCCGATTTTTTTTTGGTCCAATCAGGCACGTACACAGGATTTATTTTGGCAGCGTTGCTGAGTTTGACTTATTTTAATTTCTGTTTGTTTTGGGTTTCTTTCAATTATTGATACTGATTTGTGGTAGTTGTATGATCGGCAGATTATTTGATTTCCTCAAAGAATTTCCAGTAGTTTAAACTACATTGAACTAAATGGCCATATTAGAATGTTGATCAGAAATGTTTGGGGAAATGGTGGGCGAGTGGGAAGGGGGGATTCTTGCTCTGATTACTTTTGATTATAAAAAGGGCAATAGCCTTCTCAATTTCCAATCGAAACAGCCCTATTTGAATTTTTTACGACAAAACTTTCAATATGACATTATATGCCACTAGGGTATAACTTACAACCTTAGCCCTAAGGGCAGTTGAGGGTTGTCATACTCAAACACATAATTTTCGGACTCTTCAACTACGTTCAACAAAATTTCTATATCAAAATGTGATCGGAAGTGTTTAGGGAAATGATGGGTATTGGGTCATTCACCCTCCTATCGCTTTTGACTATTAATACGGGTACTAGCCCTGTCATTTCCCAGTTGAATAAGTCCTTTTTGAAGATTCTACGACAAAACTTTCTGTAAGAAATCTAATGTTCCCCCAGGGCATAATTTACAACCCTTGCCCTGAGGACTTTTGGAGGGAGTGTCATCCTCAAAGACATATTTTCCGGACCTTTTATGTACGTTGAACAAAATGACAATCTTAAAATTTTGATTGGATGTATTTGGGAAAATGGTTGGCGTGAGAGAGAGGTTAGTTGCCGTCCAATAACTTTTGACTATTAAAAAGGCCCATAGCCTTTTCAGTTTTTGATTGAATTAGCCCTTTTTGACGTTCCTACGACACCGCTTTCTATGCTTATATTATATACCCCAGGAGGTAACTTACAACCCTTGCCCTGAGGACTGTGGGGGAATTGTCATTCTCAAAGACTGAATTTTCAAAACTTGCCACTATGTTGAACAAAATAGCTATCTCAAAATTTTTATTGGGTTTGTTTGGGGAATTGGTGGGCGTGAGAGGGGGGTTAGTTTCTCTCCAATCAATTTCGACTATTAAAACAGGCATTAGCCCTTTCAATTGTCAATCGAATGAGCCCTTTTTGAAGTTTCTACGACAACGCTTACTACAAAAACCGTATATACCCCCAGGCCATAACTTCCAACCCTGGCCCTGAGGGCCCAGGGGGGGGGGTAATTCTCAAAGAAAAAATTTAAAAAACTTTCAACTACGTCAAATAAAATGACTATCTCAAAATTTTGGATTGGATGTGTTTGGGAAAATGGTGGGCGTGGAAGGGGTGTTAGTTGCCTTCCAATCACTTTTGGCTATTAAAAATGGCACAAACACTTCCAATTTTCAAGCAAATGAGTACTTTTCGGAGTTTCTAAGACTACTTCTTCGATACGAAATGCCCTGGTCTTAAAGAAAAAACCCTAAAATAAATAAATAATACATTCTGTCAACATCGTTGTTTACTTAGGCAGCGGTATTGCACTGCCCACGACAATGTGCTTTATTTCCCATGTCCAGCGTTGATATACCTTTTTTTTTTCTCTCTCTCTCTCATGGAGCTCATGGAGAAGCTTATTACGTGTATGAACCAAATTGGGAAATGGACTAGAGCTAACAAACTGAGGTTAAAGAACAATAAATCACAGTTTCTAGTTTACGGAAGAAACCCCAATTACTATCCATGGATTAATGAGCTTAGATTTGTTGATACTTCAATCCAGCGACTAAAGACTGTCAAGTACCTTGGTGTCCTGATAGATGAATTTTTATGTTATAAACCCCATATAGAGTTGTTAAGTAGTAAGATTGCAAGGAATATTGGGATTATGAGAAAGCTGAAGAAATTTTTCCCCTATGATGTAATAAGGTCTTTGTATTTTTCTACTGTCCACCCGTACCTTTTGTACTGTAATGTCGTTTGGTCGAGTACTTTCCCGACACATCTACTTCCGCTTCGTGCGATGCAGAACTCAGCTATAAGAGTGCTTTGTGGTGATAAAAAAGGTGCATCAGTGAGAAGAAGATATTTTGAACGACATATTTTGCCTTTACACGCAATTTATAAATTTTATTCAGTTTTGTTTTTGTTTAAGCATGAGCGTGGATTATTGCCACAATGTTTCGGTCAAATGTTCGTGGCTGGATGTAATGTCCATGAATACTCAACCAGAACAGCATCCCAGATGAGACGACCACAGGCTTCAACTCGAAGATCATTCTTCTCTATCCGTCATGTGGGACCAGTTTTTTATAATAGTTTACCAAATGAATTATTAGTTGATGAAAATATTGCTAGTTTTAGGAGTAGGTTCAAATTTCTGGGTTTTGGTGAGTATAATATTTTTTTAGCGATTTTCTCTTGAGTGGTCTCTCAGTTGTATTTTGGTTATTTTTATTGTGGTTGTGTGAGGGTGGTAGTGAGAGAACGGTGATAATTAGTTATGGTTTGTTTTTTTTTATTTTAAGGGCTGGACTAAGTTGGAGGAGGTTGTGCCGTGCTTTTTTCTCTCTTTCTTTCCTTTTTTTATTTATTTATTGATTTACGTAAGTCGAGTAAGAGATTCCATTTCTACAAGGCCCCCGTACCAAACAGGTTTTTCTGGTAGGTATTCTATTCTAGAGGTCATTACATCTTTACCAAGAGATTTGTTTTCTGGTAGGTATAATCTGGTTTGGTAGGTACAATCTGGTTAGGTGGGTATAATCACATTGCCTATTCAAAGGTAGCCTGCAATTTAAACTGTATCAATTATTTTATTCCAGTTTTTCTAAAACCAGTATTGTCTATAACTTAATTTACGTAGGTTAAACGTAGGTTCCGATGGTTAAGAAAGCGTAACAGGTAATTAAAGTATGAGGAATGGGATGTTGTTGAAATTGTTGGATTTTAAGTTGAAAATTGTGACGTAAAAATAACTCAGTTATTTGCTTGCGTGTATAGGAATTCCCATGTTATTTGCTTGTCTGTATTTTGTGTTAAATAAGTAGTTTTTGTATCTTTTAAAAGAGCTTTAAGGGGTTTGAGAGACTCAATTTTTGTGTTGTCATTTAAAACGAAATGTTTATGTTAAATAAGTAGTTTTTGTATCTTTTAAAAGAGCTTTAAGGGGTTTGAGAGACTCAGTTGCCTGATTCCGTGTGGTTTTTGTTTACTTGGTGGTCATTTACAACGAAATTTTTATGTTAAATAAGTAGTTTTTGTATGTTTTAAAAGAGCTTTAAGGGGTTTGAGAGACTCAGTTGCCTGATTCCGTGTGGTTTTTGTTTACTTGGTGGTCTTTAAAAACGAGATTTTTTTGTTAAATAAGTAGTTTTTGTATCTTTTAAAAGAGCTTTAAGGGGTTTGAGAGACTCATTTGCCTATTTCCGTGAGGTTTTTGTTTACTTGGTGGTCTTTAAAAACGAAATTTTTTTGTTAAATAAGTAGTTTTTGTATGTTTTAAAAGAGCTTTACGGGGTTTGAGAGACTCAGTTGCCTGATTCCGTGTGGTTTTTCTTTATTTGATGGTCATTAAAAACGAAATTTTTATGTTAAATAAGTAGTTTTTGTATATTTTAAAATAGATTTACGGGGTTTGAGAGACTCAGTTGCCTGAGTCCGTGTGGTTTTTGTTTAAGAGGTGGAAGTTTAAAAAGTTATGTAGTTTGAGTTAACTTTTTTGTTTTAAATTTAATAATATAATAACAGTGTTATATATAATAAGTTGCCTGATTCCGTGTGGTTTTTTTTTACTTTGTGGTCATTTAAAACGCAATTTTTATGTTTAATAAGTATTTTTTGTATCTTTTAAAAGAGCTTTAAGGGGTTTGAGAGACTCAGTTGCCTGATTCTTTGTGGTTTTTTTTTACTTGGTGGTAATTTACAACGAATTTTTTATGTTAAAAAATTATGTTTTGTATATTTTAAAATAGCTTTATTGGGATTCAGTGAATCAGTTGCCTTTTTTCATGAGTTTTTTGTTTAATTGGTGTTCGTTTAAAACGAGATTTTTTTGTTCAATTATTAGTTTTTTTACATTTTAAAATATCTTTAAGGTGTTTGAGAGACTCAGTTGCCTGATTCCGTGTGGTTTTTGTTTAATTGGTGGTCTTTAAAAAAGAAATTTTAGTGTTAAATAAGTAGTTTTTGTATCTTTTAAAAGAGCTTTAAGGGGTTCAAGAGACTCAGTCGCCTGTTTCCGTGTGGTTTTTCTTTACTTGGTGGTCATTAAAAACGAAATTTTTGTGTTAAATAAGTAGTTTTTGCTCAAAGGCCCCCCAAGCTCCCAAAGGAACATCCAGCCCTCAAGGGCCCCCTCAGACCCTCAAAGGCCCTCCCCGGGCTCCTGTCTTTCGTAGGTGAATGTTGTCTGAAACTTATGTTTTGGGGTGTATGGGTTGCTATTTTTGACTTTTCGGAGTTGGATTTTTTTGTCTTTCATAGGTATGTGCTGTCTGAAACCTATGATTTGGGATGGGTGGTTTGCTATTTTCGACTTTCCTGAGCTGGATTTCTTACCCTTTCATAGGTGTGTACTGTCAGAATATTATGATTTGGGATGTGTAGTTTGCTAGTTGGACTTTTCAGAGCTAGATTTCTTAGTCTTTCGTTGGTGTGTGTTGTCTGAAATCTATGATTTGGGATGTGTGGGTTGCTATTTTTTTACTTTTCTGAGCTGGATTTCTTAGCCTTTCATAGGTATGTATGATATTTTCTTGATAAAACATAGCAGTGACTACATCAGATGGTTTTGTAGTGCAGTGAGTTGTTACTAGTAGTAGTATTTTTGTGTTTTTTGCAAGCCATTCATACTATACCTTAAATGTATTCAGATATTTTCTTGATAAAACAGCCGTGACTACATCAGATGGTTTTGTAGTGCAGTGAGTTGTTACTAGTAGTTGTATTTTCGTGTTTTTTGCAATCCATTAATACTATACATTAAATGCATTAATATATTTTATTGATAAAATATATCCGTGACTATATCAGATGGTTTTTTTTTAATGAAAATCAAACCATCACATTAAGTGTATCAGAGAACCCTACTGTAGTCCCTCATAGGTGGTTGTTGTCTGAAACCTATAGTTTGGGGTGAGTAGTTTGCTATCCCAGGCTTTTCCGAGCTAAGGTTTCTTAGTATTTCGTAGGCGTGTGTTGTCTGAAACTTATGATTTGAGGTGTGTAATTTGCTATTTCCGACTTTTCATAGCCAGATTTCTTAGTCTTTCGTAGGTGTGTGTTGTCTGAAACCTATGATTTGGAGTGGGTGGTATGCTATTTTTGACTTTTCTGAGCTGGTTTTCTTAGCCTTTCATAGGGGTGTGTTGACTGAAGCCTATGATCTGGGATGGGTGGTTTGCTATTTTTGACTTTTCTAAGCTAGATTTCTTAGTCTTTCATAGGTGTGTATTGTCAGAAAATTATGATTTGGGATGTGTAGTTTGCTTTTAGGACTTTTCAGAGCTATGATTCTTAGTCTCTCATAGGCGTTTGTTGTCTGAAACTTCTAGTTTGAGATGAATAGTTTGCTGAGAAGTTAACTTCAGTATTTTATGGTTTTATGTGCCTGAAATCATGAATTAAAATAGTTAATTATCTGTTTAGGGTTTTCAGACCTAGGTTTTTTAGATTTTCGTGCGTGCTCGACTCCTGGGGTTTATTATTTGAGAAGTTAACTTTAGTATTTTGTGGTTTTACGTGCCTGAAATCTTGAATTAGAATTTTTAATTAGCTGTTTAGGTTTTCAGACATAGTTTTTTAGATGTTCATGGGTGTTGGGTTCCTGGAGGGTTTTATGACTCCTCCTCTCAATGAATTCAGATGGTTTTAGGACTCATCCCCCTAGCCATAACTCCATTCAACCTTGAGCGAGGATATAAAAGTTTGATGAAGTATTTTTCTACTTAACAACTACATTAATAACTTCCAAGATGATAGGACAGTATGACACAGAATTTATCAGTTACCGAGAGTTCAATGACTCCTCCCCGCAATGACTTCCAAGGGTTTTATGACTCCTCCCCACAATGAATTCAGATGGTTTTAAGACTCATCTCACTAGTCATAACTCCGTTCAACCTTGAGCGAAGGTATAAAAGTTTGATGAAGTATTTCTCTACTTAACAACTACATTAATAGTCTCCAAGATGATAGGACTGTATGACACCGAATTTATCAGTTTGAAAAAATCATCTTGTGGTGTTATGTTTGAATGTGCTTTTTTATTATTGTCTATGGATCTCGAAGAAATTGACTGTTATCATTGGTTAGTGAACTATAATCTGTTTGAGTATGATAAAACCTTGTGGAGTACTACATTACGTTATATAAACAGACTTGGATTCTATGATAGAGTGATTACACCACTTAATAATACTGGTCAGGAACTGAGAAATGTCCAGGAGGAAGTCAGTGAAATTTGCAGCTTTTTCGGAGTTGAAGCACTCTACGTAAAGGGCAATGTACCTACAGATAAAGTTTTAATTCAAAAGTGTGACCCTAGGATTCCACTTTTCAATCTAGAAGAGTTTAAGTGTCCTAAATTTGAAGGGGGTTATCACCGTCCTGAAGACGAGGTTAGGTTCTTCGCATAGTGGATACCTAAGAACATACCTGATCTTGATAAATCCATAAGACATTTTAAAAACTATTCTATATCATGGGACCATCGTTTGTGGATGTTTAAGAGTGAACTCTAAGTACTATTTTTATGTAAACATTTGTTGTTGTTTTTTTTTTCTTTCTCAAAAAAAAAAAATCTGTTAATACATTTAATCAATAAATATATTTAAAATTAAACCATCCTTGTTCTTTAGAATATTTATATTGTAAGCAAGTAACAAACTCTTTCCTGAAGTCACCTCTTGGATACACAATGCAGAAACTTCATTTAAGAAACTATGAAAAAAATTGTAAGCAAGTAAGTAACAAACTCTTTCCTGAAGTCACCTCTTGGATACACAATACAGAAATTTTCATTAAAGAAATTATGAAAAAATTGTAAGTAAGTAGCAAATTCTTTCTTGAATTCACCTGCTGGATAAACAAAGACACTTCGTTCAAGAAATTATGACAAAATTCTGAGTAAGTAACAAACTCTTTATTGTTTACATGACTTAGATACACGATGTATAAATTTAATTCAAGAAATTATGAAAAAATCGCAAGTAAGTAACTTTTTTTTTCTCTTTATCACAAACAATTTTCACTTAGCTAAATGATGTAGAAATTTAATTCAAGAAATTATTAAAAAAATCTCAGTAAGTAACAATTTCTTTCTCGAAGTCAACTCTTGGATACGCAATACGGAAATTTCATTCAAGAAATTATGAATATATTTGTAAGTAAGTAACAAACTATTTATTGATTTCACCTCTTTTATATACAGTAAACATACTTAATTCAATAAATTTTGAACAAATTTAAAGTAATTAACTTTTTTTCTATTTATCACAAACAATTTTCACTTAGCTACATTAGGCAGCAATTAAATTCAAGAACTTATTAAAAAATTATTAGTAAGTGACAATTTTTTTCTTGAAATCAACTATTGGATACAAAATTTCATTCAAGAAATTATGAAAAAATTGTAACTAAGTAGCAAATTCTTTCTTGAATTCACATGTTGGATTAACAAAAATACATTTCGTTCAAAAAATTATGACAAAATTATAAGTTAGTAACAAACTCTTTACTGTTTTCACGAGTGAGGTATACTATGTATAAATTTGATTCAATAAAATATGAAAAAAAATTATCATTAGGTAACAAGATTATTCTTAAAGTGAGTTCCTTGATACGCACAATTTAAAGTTAATTCAAGACATTATTTAAATATGTGTAATTAGGACACAGACACTGTATTTATTAAATCACTGGTATATAAAGTACAGATACTTCATTCTAGAAATTATGAAAAAATCGCAAGTAAGTAACTTTTTTTTTCTCTATATCACAAACAACTTTCACTTAGCTACATGATGTAGAAATTTAATTCAAGAAATTATTAAAAAATTCTCAGTAAGTAACAATTTCTTTCTTGAAGTCAACTCTTGGATACACAATTTCATTTAAGAAATTATGAAAAAATTGTAACTAAGTAGCAAATTCTTTCTTGAATTCACATGTTGGATTAACAAAAATACATTTCATTCAAAAAATTATGACAAAATTCTAAGTAAGTAGCAAACTCTTTATTGTTTTCACAAGTTAGATATACGACGTAAAAATTTAATTCAAGAAATTATGAAAAAAGTCTCAGTCTAAGTAGCAAATTCTTTCTTGAATTCAACTGTTGGATAAACAAAAAATCAAAAAAGACATTTCGTTCAAGAAATTATAACAAAATTCTAAGTAAGTAAGTAACAAACTTTATTGTTTTCACGAGTTAGATATACGATGTAGAAATTAAATTCATGAAATTATGAAAAAATTCTCAGTAAGTAACCATTTCTTTCTTAATACGGAAATTTCATTCAAGAAATTATGAAAATATTTGTATGTAAGTAACAAACTCTTTATTGATTTCACCTCTTGAATATACAGTACAGATACTTCATTCAAGAAATTATGAAAAAATCGCAAGGAAGTAGCTTTTTTTTCTTTTTATAACAAACAATTTTCACTTAGCTACACGATGTAGAAATTTAATTCAAGAAATTATAAAAAATTCTCAGTAAGTAACAATTTCTTTCTTGAAGTAAACTCTTGGATGCACACAATAAGGAAATTTCATTCAAGAAATTATAAAAAATATTTGTATGTAAGTAACAAACTCTTTATTGATTTTACTTCTTGAATATAGAGTATAGACGCTTCATTCAAGAAACATGATTAAACACGTTTTGAAACTACTTGCTATTTGTATGCCTTTCCTTGGCACCTTTCCAAACGAGCGGGGATTCCCCACTGGTTCAAACTCCACGTTTTCAACCAGACTGGTTTTTTAGGGACCAATCAGGAGAGACATGCAAAGTCGACATAGCTTTATTTCATTTTTTTAAGGTTAATTTAGACTAGGTTACGGGTGCGCACGTAACCTAGTCTAAATTAACCTTAAAAAATGAAATAAAGCTATGTCGACTTTGCATGTCTCTCCTGATTGGTCCCTAAAAAACCAGTCTGGTTGAAAACGTGGAGTTTGAACCAGTGGGGAATCCCCGCTCGTTTGGAAAGGTGCCAAGGAAAGGCATACAAATAGCATGTAGTTTCAAAACGTGTTTAATCATGTTTCTTGAATGAAGTATCTGTACTGTATATTCAAGAGGTGAAATCAATAAAGAGCTTGTTACTTACTTACAAATATTTTTTATAATTTCTTGAATGAAATTTCCTTATTGTGTGTATCCAAGAGTTGACATCAAGAAAGAAATTGTTACTTACTGAGAATTTTTTCATAATTTCTTGAATTAAATTTCTACATCGTGTAGCTAAGTGAAAATTCTTTGTGATAAAGAGAAAAAAAGCTACTTACTTGCGATTTTTTCATAATTTCTTGAATGAAGTATCTGTACTGTATATCCAAGAGGTGAAATCAATAAAGAGTTTGTTACTTACTTACAAATATTTTCATAATTTCTTGAATGAAATTTCCGTATTAAGAAAGAAATGGTTACTTACTGAGAATTGTTTCATAATTTCATGAATTTAATTCTACATCGTATATCTAACTCGTGAAAACAATAAAGTTTGTTACTTACTTACTTAGAATTTTGTCATAATTTCTTGAACGAAATGTGTTTTTTGTTTTTTTTTTTTCCAAAAGGTTAATTAAATAAATAATTTTATAATTAGAATTAGAATTTTTTAATAATTTCTTTAATTAAATTTATAGGTAGTATATATAAATTGTGAAAAAAATAAAGAGTTTGTTACTTACTTAGAATTTTGTCATAATTTCTTGAACGAAATGTATTTTTGTTAATCCAACATGTGAATTCAAGAAAGAATTTGCTACTTAGTTACAATTTTTTCATAATTTCTTAAATGAAATTGTGTATCCAAGAGTTGACTTCAAGAAAGAAATTGTTACTTACTGAGAATTTTTTAATAATTTCTTGAATTAAATTTCTACATCATGTAGCTAAGTGAAAGTTGTTTGTGATATAGAGAAAAAAAAAGTTACTTACTTGAAATTTTTTCATAATTTCTTGAATGAAGTATCTGTACTGTATATCCAAGAGGTGAAATCAATAAAGAGTTTGTTACTTACTTACAAATATTTTCATAATTTCTTGAATGAAATTTCCGTATTGCATATCCAAGAGCTGACTTCAATAAAGAAATGGTTACTTACTGAGAATTTTTTTCCTAATTTCTTGAATTTAATTTCTACATATTATATCTAAGTAGTGAAAAAATTAAAGAGTTTGTTACTTACTTAGACTTTTGTCTTAATTTATTGAATTAAATGTATTTTTTTTAATCAAACAGGTGAATTCAAGACAGAATTTGCTACTTAGTTACAATTTTCTCATAATTTCTTGAATGAAATTGTGTATCCAAGAGTTGACTTCAAGAAAGAAATTGTAACTTACTGAGAATTTTTTAATAATTTCTTGAATTAAATTTCTACATCATGTAGCTAAGTGAAAATTGTTTGTGATAAAGAGAAAAAAAAAGTTACTTACTTGCGATTTTTTCATAATTTCTTGAATGAAGTATCTGTACTGTATATCCAAGAGGTGAAATCAATAAAGAGTTTGTTACTTACTTACAAATATTTTCATAATTTCTTGAATGAAATTTACGTATTGTGTATCCAAGAGTTGACTTCAAGAAAGAAATTGTTACTTACTGAGAATTTTTTTATAATTTCTTGAATTAAATTTATACATCATTTAGCTAAGTAAAAATTGTTTGTGATAAAGAAAAAAAAAAGTTACTTACTTGCGATTTTCTCATAATTTCTTGAATTAAATTTCTACATCGTGTATCTAAGTCATGTAAACAATAAAGAGTTTGTTACTTACTTAGAATTTTGTCATAATTTCTTGAACGAATTGTCTTTGTTTATCCAGCAGGTGAATTCAAGAAAAAATTTGCTACTTAATTACAATTTTTTCATAATTTCTTTAATGAAAATTTCTGTATTGTGTATCCAAGAGGTGACTTCAAGAAAGAATTTGTTACTTACTTGCTTACAATTTTTTCATAGTTTCTTAAATGAAGTTTCTGCATTGTGTATCCAAGAGGTGACTTCAGGAAAGAGTTTGTTACTTGCTTAAAATAGAACTATTATAAAGAACAAGGATGGGTTAAGTTTAAAGATATTTTTTTATTAAATGTATTAAAATATTTGTTTTTTTTGAGAAAGAAAAAAAAACAACATCAAATGTTTAAATACGAATAGTACTCACAGTTCACTCTTAAAAACCCACAAATTATGGTTCCGTGATAGAGAATAGTTTTTATCTTGGCTGATGTATTTATCATGATCAGGTATGTTCTTAGTTATCCACTGTGCGAAGAACCTAACCTCATCTTCAGGACGGTGATAACCCCCTTCAAATTTAGGACACTTAAACTCTTCTAAATTGAAAAGTGGAATCCTAGGGTCACACTTTTGAATTAAAACTTTATCTGTAAGTACAATGCCCTTTACGTAGAGTGCTTCAACTCCGAAAAAGCTACAAATTTCACTGACTTCCTCCTGGACATTTCTCAGTTCCTGACCAGTATTATTAAGTGGTGTAATCACTCTATCATAGAATCCCAGTCTGTTTATACAACGTAATGTAGTACTCCACAAGCTTTTATCATACTCAAACAAATTATAGTTCAGTAACCAATGATAACAGTCAATTTCTTTGAGATCCATAGGCAATAATAAAAAAGCACATTCGAATATAACACCGCAAGATGATTTTTTCAAACTGATAAATTCAGTGTCATACAGTCATATCATCTTGGAGATTATTAATGTAGTTGGTAAGTAGAGAAATACTTCATCAAACTATTATACCTTCGCTCAAGGTTGAACGGAGTTATGACTAGTGAGATGAGTCTTAAAACCATCTGAATTCATTGTGGGGAGGAGTCATAAAACCCTTGGAAGTCATTGCGGGGAGGATTCATTGAACTCTCGGTAACTGATAAAATCTGTGTCATACTGTCCTATCATCTTGGAAGTTTTTAATGTAGTTGTTAAGTAGAAAAATACTTCATCAAACTTTTATATCTTCACTCAAGGTTGAATGGAGTTATGGCTAGGGAGGACGAGTCCTAAAACCATCTGAATTCATTGAGAGGAGGAGTCATAAAACCCTCCAGGAACCGAACACCCATGAACATCTAAAAAACTATGTCTGAAAACCTAAAAAGCTAATTAAAAATTCTAATTCAAGATTTCAGGCACGTAAAACCACAAAATACTAAAGTTAACTTCTCAAATAATAAACCCCAGGAGTCGAGCACGCACGAAAATCTAAAAAACCTAGGTCTGAAAACCCTAAACAGATAATTAACTATTCTAATTCATGATTTCAGGCACATAAAACCATAAAATACTAAATTTAACTTCTCAGCAAACTATTCATCCCAAACTAGAAGTTTCAGGCAACAAACGCCTATGAGAGACTAAGAATCATAGCTCTGAAAAGTCCTAAAAGCAAACTACACATCCCAAATCATAATTTTCTGACAATACACACCTATGAAAGAGTAGGAAATATAGCTCAGAAAAGTCAAAAAGAGCAAACCACCTATCCCAGATCATAGGTTTCAGTCAACACACCCTTATGAAAGGCTAAGAAAACCAGCTCAGAAAAGTCAAAAATAGCATACCACCCACTCCAAATCATAGGTTTCAGACAACACACACCTACGAAAGACTAAGAAATCTGGCTATGAAAAGTCGGAAATAGCAAATTACACACCTCAAATCATAAGTTTCAGACAACACACGCCTACTAAATACTAGGAAACCTTAGCTCAGAAAAGCCTGAAATAGTAAACTACTCACCCCAAACTATAGGTTTCAGACAACAAACACCTATGAGGGACTACAGTAGGGTTCTCTGATACGCTGAATCTGATAGTGTGATTTTCATTAAAAAAAAAACCATCTGATGTATTCACGGCTATGTTTTATAAATAAAATATATGAATGCATTTAAGGTATAGTATTAATGGCTTTCGAAAAACACGAAAATACTACTACTAGTAACAACTCACTGCACTACAAAACCATCTGATGTAGTCAGGGCTATGTTTTATCAAGTAAATATCTGAATACATTTAAGGTATAGTATGAATGGCTTGCAAAAAACACAAAAAAAATACTACTAGTAACAACTCACTGCACTACCAAACCATCTGATGTAGTCACGGCTATGTTTGATGAATAGAATAATCATACACACCAATGAAAGATTAAGAAATCCAGCCCAGAAAAGTAAAAAAATAGCAACCCACACATCCCAAATCATAGATTTCAGACAACACACACCAACGAAAGACTAAGAAATCTAGCTCTGAAAAGTCCAACTAGCAAACTACACATCCCAAATCATAATTTTCTGACAATGCACACCTATGAAAGGGTAAGAAATCCAGCTCAGAAAAGTCAAAGCAAACCACCCATCCCAAATCATAGGTTTCAGACAACACATACCTATGAAAGACTAAGAAATCCAACTCCGAAAAGTCAAAAATAGCAACTCATACACCCTAAAACATAAGTTTCAGACAACATTCACCTACGAAAGACAGGAGCCCGGGGAGGTTCTTTGAGGGTCTGAGGGGGCCCATGAGGGCTGGGTGGTCCTTTGGGAGCTTGGGGGGCCTTTGAGCAAAAACTACTTATTTAACACAAAAATTTAGTTTTTAATGACCACCAAGTAAAGAAAAACCACACGGAAACAGGCGACTGAGTCTCTTGAACCCCTTAAAGCACTTTTAAAAGATATAAAAAGCACTTATTTAACACAAAAATTTTGTTTTTAAAGACCACCAATTAAACAAAAACCACACGGAATCAGGCAACTGAGTCTCTCAAACCCCGTAAAGCTCTTTTAAAAGATAAAAAAACTACTTATTTAACACAAAAATTTCGTTTTTAACGACCACCAAATAAACAAAACCACACGGAATCAGGCAACTGAGTCTCTCAAACCCCTTAAAGCTCTTTTAAAAGATACAAAAATTACTTATTTAACATAAAAATTTCGTTGTAAATGACCACCAAGTAAACAAAAACCACACAGAATCAGGCAACTGAGTCTCTCAAACTCCTTAAAGCTCTTTTAAAAGATACAAAAACTACTTATTTAACATAAACATTTCGTTTTAAATGACCACCAAGTAAAAAAAAACCACACGGAATCAGGCAACTGAGTCTCTCAAACCCCTTAAAGCTCTTTTAAAAGATACAAAAACTACTTATTTAACACAAAAATGTCGTTTTAAATGACCGCCAAGTTAAGAAAAACCACACCGAATCAGGCAACTGAGTCTCTCAAATCCCTTAAAGCTCTTTTAAAAGATAAAAAAACTACTTTTTTAACAAAAAAGTTTGGTTTTAAATGACCACCAAGTAAACAAGAACCACAGGGAATCAGGCAACTGAGTCTCTCAAACCCCGTAAAGCTCTTTTAAAAGATACAAAAACCACTTATTTAACACAAAAATTTTGTTTTTAACGACCACCAAGTAAACAAAAATCACACGGAATCAGGCAACTGAGTCTCTCAAACACCGTAAAGCTCTTTTAAAATATACAAAAACTAATTATTTAAAACAAAATTCTCGTTTTTAAAGAACACCAATTAAACAAAAAACACAATGAAACAGGCAACTGAGTCTCTGAAACCCCTTAAAGCTCTTTTAAAAGATACAAAACTAATTTTACAAAAAAAAATATTCTTTTTAAATGACCACCAAGTAAACAAAAACCACAGGGAATCAGGCAACTGAGTCTCTCAAACTCCCTTAAAGCTCTTTAAAAAGATACAAAAACGACTTATTTAACATAAAAATTTCGTTTTAAATTACCACCAAGTAAACAAAAACCACACGGAATCAGGAAACTGAGTCTCTCAAACCCCTTAAAGCTCTTTTAAAAGATACAAAAACTACTTATTTAACAAAAAAATTTCGTTTTTAATGACCGCAAAGTTAAGAAAAACCACACGGAATCAGGCAACTGAGTCTCTCAAACCCCTTAAAGCTCTTTTAAAAGATACAAAAACTACTTATTTAACACAAAATACAGACAAGCAAATAACATGGGAATTCCTATACACGCAAGCAAATAACTGAGTTATTTTTACGTCACAATTTTCAACTTAAAATCCAACAATTTCAACAACATCCCATTCCTCATACTTTAATTACCTGTTACGCTTTCTTAACCATCGGAAGTTTAACCTACGTAAATTAAGTTATAGACAATACTGGTTTTAGAAAAACTGGAATAAAATGATTGATACAGTTTAAATTGCACGCTACCTTTGAATAGGCAATGTGATTATACCCACCTAACCAGATTGTACCTACCAAACCAGATTATACCTACCAGAAAACAAATTTCTTGGTAAAGATGTAATGACCTCTAGAATAGAATACCTACCAGAAAAACCTGTTTGGTACGGGGGCGTTGTAGAAATGGAATCTCTTACTCTACTTACGTTGTTGATAGTGATGCATATATCAGGTTTTTTTTTAAGGATGTATAGCCTAAACAAGTTAGAACCAACGAGGAAGCTCGGCTAGGACAGTCCATAAGCCACCAGACTACCAGTCTTGCTGTCGCTGGTTTGAGTCCGACTTTGGGCTTCTTTCGGTCTGTATTTTCTACTCTCTGTAACATTGGCTCTGCATTAACGGGGTACAAGAGTCAATAACAGACTAGGCCCGATATTACGCATTTAGATAAATGAAAAATTTGATTAGATGGAGGGGGAGGGGGTCGCTAACTTTTAAATCACCTCTCAGAAAAAAATCACCTCTCTCACCAAATAAAAGTAAAATTTATATGCAAATTTTGTTTTAATTACTCATGTACGAGGAGACAAAACTGAAACCCGCATTAATTCAAAAACGTTCAAAAACTAAATAAAAAAAACAAGTTTTTTTAACTGTAAGTAAGGAACGACGTTAAAACTTAAAACGAACAGCAATTATTCTGTATATGAAAGAGGCTGTCCAGTCCTCAACGCCTTGCTCTTTACGCTGAAGTTGTACTTTCTCACAACTCTGTTTTTTAAACAATAAAAAACTAGCGTAAAGAGCAAAGCGTCGAGGCGGGGGCAGCCCCTTTCATGTACAGAATAATTTCTGTTAGTTGTAAGTTATATCTTCGTTCCTTACTTTCAGTTAAAAAAACCGTTTTTTTTTTATTTAATATCAAACAAGTACCAAGCTTTTTCAGGTTCAGAATCAAACACTTTTTCATAATCTATAAAACTAAAGACGATAGGGGTCTGGGCACCCTTGATTTATGAGCGAAAAGTTTGTCGTCGCATCATATACTCTTCGTAAAACCTAGCTACCCATCGTTAAATATAGCTCTTTTGTCAAACGAAGCTATCCAAAACGTAGACTAAGTTTTTGAACACAAAAATATGAAGCATAGTCAAAACAAGCCAAAAGCAAACAAAGAAGCCAATTCCAAAACTAAAAAGCTACGTTTCCATCTGTTTTTCCCTGAACTTAGCTGGCAGATAAGTATTGAACCCCATCTGAAGCACAAGCATTGACATTAGTATTTCTAATTATAGGGGCTCTTAATATTGACTGCAACGCAGGGCTTTTCTTTCCATGAAGATAACCTGCATCTGATATCTGCACGAACTGCACTATTGATTCATTTGCTAATTTAGCTAGATGAGGAGGTATATGCTCGTGCTCAAAATTGGGGACTGAAATCCTTAAACCTCCCCAGTACCTAAGCTCTTCCTCTAAGTTCCTTTCCCCACAAGAAATAAACACAAAATCGTCTTCCCAGTGGCATTCTCCCTGTAAATAATCGCGATCTTCACCATAGAGCCTTATGGGACAATCAATAAGTCTTGATTCTTTTCCAGTACACTGGTAAGGTTCAGCCCATGTATGAATCCACAGAAGACTATCCAACAGATATTTGTAGCGCCTACTACGTTTTTGATGGATGTTAATTACTTCATATCCAAGTTCACGACAAATGAACTGTGCATCTACTTCTGTAAAATGAGTATCACATACCGGGACCCATTGGGTTAATGTTTTGTTAAAAACTTCAAGGTAGCCCTCACGATTGGAACACGACCCATCTCTACAGAGTCGCACACTTGGACTATCAATGGCTCTAATCATTCTAAACCGGGGTGTTTTAACAGCTGCGGAACGCATCTTGACTGGGGCTGACCAATGACCTCCGGCTGTTAAATTACCAAGCACTAAAGTACCAACACTAGGATAAAACTCCAACTCTACTCCAGGAAGTATCACTAACGTACTACCGGACATGACTGTTATGTCTCTTTGTACTATATATGGTGTCCTACGATTAGGTAGGGTCAAAAAGCCATTAATTCTGCCTCCTTAATTATTTAGATCAGCAATTTCTCTTGGAAGTCTTGTTGATGAATGAGGATCAGCTACATTAGGCTCGAGAAGAAAAGGCTGGTACCTTGCAAGGGCATAAACATTTCAATCATCAAAATCGAAAATTCTATCTTCAATGGCTTTGATATCATTGCTACCCCACCAGTTACGCTGCGCGTTTATTGTATTATCAATTCGGGCAGTATGCAAGCCAGCAAGAAGCTGATAGTCTGGCTCATTATGATCAAAAATATAATAAGTAATATTTACTTTTTGTACTTCTTTAAGGGCTAGTACGTAGGAAAAATTTTGGTGATAGCCTGCCGTCCTCATTATATTGGACCTGTGCTGGTTGTACGTAATTCGATTGTAGGTGAAATTAGCAAGTACTTCAAACAGTTCGTGGTAACGAACTGTAAGTAAGGAGCGACCCGGCTCAATAGTAATCGAAACTAAAAACAGAATTTTGATCCCAGTAGATACATCAGGAGAATCACATTTTAATGCCGATTTCAAATATATAAGTTTCATCAAGTTTAGTCTTACACATCAGAAGTTACGCGCCTGAGAATATTTGGCTTATTTTAGAAAAAAAGAGGAAGACCCTCTAAAACCTATAGAACCTTAATGAAAATCACACCATCATATTCAGCGTATAAGAGAACCCTACTGTAGAGGTTTCAAGCACCTATCTACAAAAATGTGGGATTTTGCATTTTTTCCCAGAAGAAAGATCACGGATGCATGTTTATTTGTTTTTTTGTTTGTTTTTTTTCCCAGGGGTGATCGTATCGACCCAGTGGTCCTAGAATTTCGTGGGATGGCTCATTGGAACGGAAATTAAAAGTTCCAGTGCTCTTTTTAAGTGACTAAAAAAATGGAGGGCAACTAGGCCCCCTCCCACGCTCATTTTTTCCCAAAGTAACCCGATCAAAATTTTTAGGTAGCCATTTTATTCAGTATAGTCGAAAATATGATAACTATGTCTTTTAGGATGACTGAATCCCCCAAAATCCCCAAGGGGAGGACTGAAAGTTAAGAACTTTACCCAATGTTAACATATAGGATTGGTTATTGGGAAGTGTACAGACGTTTTCAGAGGGGATTTTTTCTTGTAGGTGGGTCGGGAATTATATGGGAGACTCTTTTCATGAAGGAGGTTTTCATGGGGGAAGGGACACTGCTCTGAAAGAGGCGCCGGATCTCCCATCATTATTAAAGAAAAAGATCAGAAATTAAATAAAAAAAATTAGTTTTTCAAATAAAAGTAAGGAGCAACATCAAAACTTAAATCGAACAGAAAATATTATGTATATGATTTGGTAGTCAATACCTCACTCTTTAAGCCAAATATGTTTCAATACTTTCATAAGAGCTATTTATTCTAATTAACACGAAAAGATTTTAAATTACATCCATACACCCACTTTAAAAAATATACACACAATATAATAAACCTAATATAAATACAGCCATTAAAAAACGCTGTAATAAACAAGGTGATTGCAAATAAGTAAAAAAAAATAAACTGAATTTTTAATTATATAATTATATTCGTTCCTAGAAAATTTAATAATCCAAGATTTTATTTTGTAGTAACTATTTGGATTTTCTGTTTGATAATTATTGAAAGGTCCTAAAAATCCCTAATATATTTTGTTGTCAGTAAAAGGCAAATGGCAGAATAGACTCAAGAAGATTAATCTACAGGGTGAGAAAGGTAGTGTAGCAGTCAAATTTCTGTTTTACTAATGTCTGTCCGTTTTAAGTTTCACTCGAGTATTCCTTATAACTTTTATTGTTTAAGATTTTGTTTTAAGTTTGAATTGTTATAGGACTTTAATTCTGCTCATACTAAGTTTGAAAATGGATCTTTACTTTTCTTTGGAAAAATTCTTTAACGAGAAGCTTTTTAAAAACTAATTTCTTTTTTTTCTAAAGTTTTTTTATTGTTTAACATTACGGATCAGGTTCCAGTTTCAGGTTCTTGGCTTAAGAGTTCAAAGCAGGTTTTCATTTTTTTGTTCGGGGGGGGAGGGTCATAAATGGAGAAATTCAGAAACGGGAAAGAAATTGTAGGCTAAATTTTGATATTTTTCCGTGGGAAGGCCCCAAAACCTTTTCATTTAGGATAGTTTCAAAACACAAAGTTTCTTGCAACGAGTCTTTGGTAATCAATTTGTTGTCTTGTTTTCTTTTCAAGGATGAACTTATGAAATCACAAATAACATATGTTTTTAATTTTAGGGTATACAGTCCTGATGGTAGGTAACTGGTATAACCTTCGAAGATCCAACGAAAGCATCGAATTTGTTTTTTCTGATATTAAATCAAATGACAAAAAGGTAATTCTTGTGGCTACGCTCCATAGACACACTGGTAAACAGCCATTGGCTGAAATAAAATATGGTATCAATAGCTACTACTACTACTAACAACTCACCGCAGCACCAAGCCGCCTGAGGCCAACACAGCTACGCACGATCCTCCTCCCCCCCAATCTATTCAAAGCCTGCCTTTTTACACCTGCCCACGAAGTTCCCATTTCCTTTAAATCTTTCTTTATGATGTCTTCCCCCCCCAGACGGGGCCGACCTGCTTTCCATTTAGCCCTCGAGGGTTGGCCAAAAAGAACAATCTTCGGCAATCTGTCATCCTTCATCCGCACAAAGTGCCCTAACCACCTCAACCTTTCTTTCATTATAGCCCTAGAGAGCGCTATTGATCCACATTTTTCGTATAGCCTATTGTTTGAAATACGGTCAGTCAGCCGGGTACCCAGAACAATCCTTAAGCAATTTCTCTGGAAATCACCTAGCCAATCTTCATCCGCTTTTCGGAGCTCCCATGCTTCAGAGCCATATTTGACCACTGTCATCCCCGAATCTTTTAATATTATAATCTTGGTTTGAAGACTTATCTTACTATTCTTACAAACTTTATTAAACTGTGAAAAAACACCCTGACCCTTGGGTATTCTATTTTTAACATCTTTACTGCTCCCACCATCTTTACTAATAATTAAATAAAAAAAACAAGTTTTTTAAACTGCAAGTAAGGAGCGACATTAAAACTTAAAACGAACAGAAATTATTCCGTAAATGAAGGGGGCTGTCCCCTCCTCAACGCCTCGCTCTTTACGCTAAAGTTTTTTTATTGTTTAAAAAAATTGAGTTGTGAGAAAGTCAAACTTTAGCGTAAAGAGCGAGGCGTTGAGGAGGGGACAGCCCCTTCATATACGGAATAATTTCTGTTCGTTTTAAGTTTTAATGTCGCTCCTTACTTTCAGTTTAAAAAACTTGTTTTTTTTTATTTAATTTCTGATCGTTTTTTAGTTATTGCAGCTTTTATTTGCATAAAAATTTTAATTTTCTTTTTATAAATTGATGTCTTTACAAATTAACTTACGTAACTAACTTCTATATTCGTATATTTTTCTTCTGGCAAAAAATACAAAGTTGCAGATTTTTGCAGATATGAGCTTGAAACCTATGTAATAGGGTTTTCTGATACGCTGAATCTGACGGTGTGATTTTCATTAAAATTCTTTCACTTGTAGGGGATGTTTCCCCCTCTTTAAAAAATCAAGTAAATTTTCTCAGGCTCGTAGCCTTTGATGAGTAATACTAAACTTAATAAAATTTATATATTTAGGATCAGCATTATAAACACATTCTTTTGATACATTTATTGACATCAAAATTTCGTTTTTAAAAGTTTCGATTACTATTGAGCCGTATCGCTTGTTTTTTTATTGTTTTTTTTTATTACGTGTATGTTATTACTTATATGAAGGGGTTCTCCCCTTAGTCAATACCACGCTCTTTACGTTAAAAGTTAAACAAAATTTTGATTAACAAACCCCTGAATCACAAAGGCCGTTTAATTAGAAGAGATAGGTCTTTTGACAGCACTTAAAAAAAAAAACGGTAGCGTAAAGAGCGAGGTATTGACTTGGGGGAAAATCCCCTCACTTACGTTATAATTTCTGTTCGTTTTAAGTTCTAATATTCCTTCTTACATTTCAGTTGAAAAAACTTGTTTTTTTTTATTTAACTTCTGATCGTTTCTTAAATAATGCTTGGAAATCCGGCGCCCCCTTCCTAGACATGTCCCTTACCCCAAAGAAACATCCTCCACGGACATATTCTCCAGAGTAATCCCCTCCTCTAGCCCCCCTCCAGAAAAAATCCTTCCTGAAAATGGTTGTATACTTCCCAATAACCAATAAATAATGCTGGCAAGTCCGGCGCCCCCTTCATGGCAATTTCCCTTCCCCCCTGAAAACTTCCTTCATGGAAAGACCCTTCCATATGGCCCCCGACCCGCGCCGGCCCCCCCCGACCAGAAAAAATCTCCTCTGAAAAAGTCTGTATAAGTCCCAAAAACCTATACTATATGTTAACATTGAGTAAAGTTCATAACTTTCAGCCCTCCCCCTGGGGACTTTGGGGGATCAAGTCATCCTAAAAGACATTTTTATCATATTTCCAACCATGCTGAATAAAATTGCTATCTCAAAATTGTGATCAGGCGACTTTGGGAAAAAAATAAGCGTGAGAGGGGGCCTAGTTGCCCCCCATTGTTTTGGGTCAGTTAAAAAGGGCATTAGAACTTCTAATTTTCAATTCACTGGGTCCTCGTACAATTTGCTAGGACCAATGGATCGATAATATCTCCCCTGAAAAAAAAAGAAACCAAATACACACGCATCCGTGATCTTTCTTCTGGCAAAAAATAGAAAATTCCACATTTTTGTAGATAGGAGCTTGAAACCTCTGCTGTAGGGTTCTCTGATACGTTGAATCTGATGGTGTGATTTTCATTAAGGCTCTATGGCTTTTTGGGGGTCTTTTCCCCTTTTTTCAACAATAAGCCAAATTTTATTAGGCGCGTAACTTTTGATGAGTAGGACTAAACTCAATGAAACTCATATATTTGAATTAAGCATTGAAATTTGATTCTTTTGATGTATCTATTGGCATCAAAAACCCGTTTTTTAGAGTTTCGGTTACCAATAAGCCGGGTCGCTCCTTACTTACAGTTCGTTACCACGAAATGTTTGATGCTACCAAGGTAAGTGAAGCTGCCCACCTGATCAATCTTTTCATTACCCAACGTCACCTTTTCATCTTAACTTATTCCTAGCCTTTGTGACTTAGTCTTCCTAACACTAATTTTCAAACCAATTCTAGCACCCTGAACTCGCAAAACCTCTAAAACTTCATTTATTTTGCTCACACTTTCATCTAGGATGCTTGAAGAATCAAAATTTCGCGTTTTAACAAGACGGCCACTATGCCGTATTCAAAATGTTTGGCAATCAATTCCGAAACAACAGATGTAAAAATGGGCTGATAGGTGTTACGGGAATGGAAAAATCAGTTGAAATAAGTGGCAATCTAATTGAGAAAAATGCTTGTGATTTTATTATACAATTTGCTGCAGATTCTCAATCTGATATTTTAGGTGATTAAATAAAAAAAACAAGTTTTTTAACTGAAAGTAAGGAACGACGTTAAAACTTAAAAAGAACAGAAATTACTACGTATATGAATAGGGCTGTACCCTCCTCAACGCCTCACTCTTTACGCTAAAGTTTTTTATTGTAAAAAAATAGAGTTGTAAGAAAGTCAAACATTAGGGTAAAGAACGAGGCGTTGAGGAGGGAACAGCCCCTTTCATATACGGAATAATTTCTGTTCGTTTTAAGTTTTAACGTTGTTCCTTACTTCCAGTTAAAAAAAAAAAAAAATTATTTAAATTTTGAACGTTTTTGAATTAATGCAGGTTTTGATATTGGCTCACCGTATATGAATATTTAAAACAAAATCTCCATATTAATTTTACTTTTATTTGGTTAAATGGCTTTCTCGAAACTTGTTTAATTTTATTTACGAACGTTTTTATTAGTAATAAATATACGTAACTTACGAATTAATTTACGTAACGAACTTCTATATTCATAGATTTTTAATACGTATATTAGGGGGTTCGCCCCCTAGTCAATACCTTGCTCTTTAAGCTAAAGTTCTAATTTTGTTCCATTTCTTTAAAAATGAAACCTTAATCACATAGGCTGATAATTATAATAAATAACTCTTATAAAAGTACTAAAAAATCTTTGGCTTAAAGAGCGAGGTATTGACTAAGGGGTGAACCAAATCATATACATAATATTTTCTGTTCGTTTTAAGTTTTGATGTTGCTCCTTACTTTCATTTTTTTTCCAGGGGTGATCGTATCGACCCAGTGGTCCTAGAATTTCGTCGGAGGGCTCATTGGAACGGTAATTAAAAGTTCTAGTGCGCTTTTTTAGTGACCAATAAAATGGAGGGCAACTAGGCCCCCTCCTACGCTCATTTTTTTCCCAAAGTCACCTGATAAAAATTTTGAGATAGCCATTTTCTTCAGCATGGTCGAAAATATGATAACTATGTCTTTTAGGATGACTTAATCCCCAAAAGTCCCCAGGGGGAGGGCTGAAAGTTATGAACTTTACCCAATGTTAACATATAGTATTGGTTTTTGGGAAGTATACAGACGTTTTCAGGGAGGATTTTTTCTTGTAGGTGGATCGGGGATTATATGGGAGCCTACAAGTTCTTTCCCGTTTCTGAATTCCCCCATGTGTGAAGCCCCCCTCCAAACAAAAAAGCGAAAACCTGCTTTAAATTCTTAAGCCAAGAACCTGAAACTGGAACCTGATCCGTAATGTTAAACAACAATAAAACTTTAGAAAAAAAAGAAATTAGTTTTTAAAAAGCTTCTCGTTAAAGAATTTTTCCAAAGAAAAGTAAAGATCCATTTTCAAACTTAGTATGAGCAGAATTAAAGTCCTATAACAATTCAAACTTAAAACAAAATCTTAAACAATAAAAATTACAAGGAATACTCGAGTCAAACTTAAAACGGACAGACATTACTAAAACAGAAATTTGACTGCTACACTACCTTTCTCACCCTGTAGATTAATCTTCTTGAGTCTATTCTGTCATTTGCCTTTTACTGACAACAAAATATATTAGGGATTTTTGGGCCTTTCAATAATTATCAAACTGAAAATTCAAACAATTACTACAAAATAAAACCTTGGATTATTAAATTTTCTAGGAACGAAAAAAATTTTATAATTAAAAATTCAGTTTATTTTTATTACTTATTTGCAGTCATCTTGTTTATTACAGCGTTTTTTTAATGGCTGTATTTATATTGGGTTTATTATACTGTGTGTATATTTTTTAAAGTGGGTGTATGGATGTAATTTAAAATATTTTAGTGAGCGAAAATGTCGCAAAGTTTTATGTAGGAAAAACAACCGACTAGGTAGTATACGTACATCTTGTATGAGACCTTGGATAAACTTTTTTTAGGGGGGGGGGTGACAGCAGAACTTTGAAAGAAAAACCATAAACATCAAATTACAGGGTAAGTGTAATAAATTATGGAGAGAATCACTGCGTAATGAAATTTGGCGTGTACTGTTTTGAAACAACAGGTTAAACAACAGGTTTTTTTATGTTTTAGCCTTTGTGATTTTACAATTTCGAAAGTTCATACAAAATGAAATTGTATGTTTTTCGTCTTTATTTCACCTTTGAGAAAGAGGTGAAGCACGCCTATCCCTTTTCAAAAAAGTTAGGAGAGGGGTAGATGATTAAGGGCATTAGAGCACACCCTGCTTACATTGGTAAGCTGGCTTGCAAAAGCCTTGATCCTGATGATTTATCAAAGTATAAGCATTATAAGAATGTGTTAACATCAACAATTAGACTAGCTAAGAAGAATTATGTTTTTTTGAAAATTCAGGAATTCAAAGGTAATTTACAGAAAGTTTGGAGTGTAGTTAATGAAGCTTTATCTCGTAGGAAACAATCAAAGAAACAGCCTACTGCCTTCAAGAATGCAAATAGTTCAACTATTGAAAAAGCAGCTGTACCTAGTGCCTTCAACTCTTACTTTACCACCCTACCAACTGTTAAGACCCCCTTCTTTCCTAAACTAGGTAAATCTTCACCAGCTCAGAGAAGTATTTTTCTAACTCCTTGTACAAGCATAGAGATCTGTGATTTTATTTCTTCTATAAGTAGCAGTAACACAGCTGATGCGCTTGGACTAACAAACCATGTGCTTAAGTCTGTTTCCTCTTATGTTGTTGAACCCCTTACTAGTATTTTTAATCGATCTATTTCAAAAGGTGTATACCCTGATTCGTTTAAAATTGCAAAAGTACTTCCTCTTTTTAAGAAGGGTGACCCCAGCTTAGTGTCAAACTATAGACCTTTATCAATTCTGCCAATTTTCTCGAAATTACTTCAAAAAGTTGTGCATAACACGCTTTTTTCATTCCTCTCTACTAGTGCTTCAATTGAAAGAGGTTCTGTTCTGTCTGATCACCAGTATGGCTTCCAACCTAAACTCTCTACTGCATGTGGTCTAGTTGACTTTACAGAATTCGTGCGCGTTAACATAGACAAGGGTCGTTGTGTTCTTGGACTCTTTCTTGATTTTTATAATGCTTTCAACATGGTAGATCATTTTGTCTTACTGGGAAAACTGTCTATACTTGGAGTTCAGGGAATTGCCTTTGAATGGTTTAAACCTTAACTGTCTTATAGATCTCAGTTTGTGTATTACGATGGGAAATGTTCTGATCTAGCTTCGGTTTCCAAAGGGGTACCTCAAGGCTCAGTTTTGGGACCACTCCTCTTTCTTATTTAGGTTAATGACCATCCTCCATCTCCCAAGCTTGATACCCACTCTGTTTTGTCTGAAGACGATAATAATTTTTTTGTGGTTTCTAATGATCTGCCCTCTGCTGTTGCTAAGGCTCAGCTTCTGCTCAACCATGTGCGTGATTGGTGTGAGCAGAACGGGATGCTGTTGAATAGCTCTAAGAGTAGTATTATTCATTTTCGAACCTTATACCATATGTCTGAACCTTCCCCAACAATCTTTGTTTTTTATGGTACTGATATAATTCCCCAGTGCTCTTGTGTTAAACTTCTTGGTGTGCATGTTGATTGTTTTCTTTCTTTCAAAACTCATAGTTCCTATACACATTCTATAATTTCTCGTCAAGTGTCTATGCTTCATCGTGCCAATCAATTTCTTCATTCCAATGTAATGCTTTCTCTTTACTATGCATTTGTCCTTCCTTACCTTTCTTATTGCTGCACTGTATGGGACAATACTAACTATTCTTCCCTTTAGCAACTCCAAACAACACATAATAGAGCGGTGAAGACAACTTTTCGCCTACCCCGACTCTATCCTACAGCTGATCTTTACAGTGATACAGGTCTAGATGCCTTAGATGTGGTTATCAAGAAGCAGAACATAAAACTAGCTCATCGAGCCTTCAATTTCTCGCTTCCTCCAAACATCTTATCCTACTTTGATCATCAACACGTAAGTGCCAGACTTTGCTTCGGAGCTCTGTTCACCAATTTCGGCTGCCTAAAAGGGTATCCTCAGCAGCTCAGAGGTCACCAATTTATAGAGCAATTGCTCTTTGGAACTCTATTCCCAGTGAACTTTCTCTTATTAAAAACTCTTCTTCCCTTTGCAGAAAAATATTCTCCAAGGCTTGAAGTAATTTCGTTTTTTTTTCTTTATTTCTTTATTCATTTTGCTTTATCTACTTATTCCGCTTTACTTTATATAGTTTTTTTTTTCTTTTATCCTTTCTTATTATGTTGAATTAGATTCGAACCCCGTTGTTTAATAAAATTATTAATGGTTTGGATTTTTATTAAATTACAGGACATTTTCAGTTCGGATAAAATTAAGTAAAAGGTTATTGTGTAGCAGTTTTTTGTTTTTTGTTGTTGTTTTTTTGTTGTTGATTTTTCTCGCATTGTGTTTATATTTTTGAGATATTGTTGTATTATTTTTCCTTCCCTGATTTGTTTTGTGTGGATTTTGTGATTGATACGAGGTCCTCTACAAGCTATGCTTCTTGGGACCTCTAGCGCTTAAGTGTATTTATGTATTTATTGTAGTATTTAATAAATTGAATTGATAATTGAATTGAATTGAGCCGTCAATCCAGGAGCGTGTTCTAACTTCGTAGGATTATCAGATTCCTTAGGGAGCATTGCCTATGAAGTGTAATTGAACTAATTATCTACTTTGCAATAAAATATAGGCCTATGACGGGAACAAACACAAAAAGAAAAGTATAGCTTTTACTTTAACTTAAATATTAGGTAGAAGACAACGTATATAGATGAGCAAGGCTTTATTTCAGGCAAAACAATAATTTCATATTTACTCACAGAATGAAAGGAACTTTTTATGTGTAATCATAATGCCCATTATAATAGTGATGATAATGACTGCCACGAAAAACACTTTTCATCACTATTTATCCTAAGTCCTGATTCTTTGCCGTGAGAGCTATTTCACGATTGGCCCAACTCCTGTGGTGGGGCTGCTACCTTGTCATTATGTTTACGAACGAAACTCATTATGCTAACTGCCCGTCCAATAATCTATGTTCAATATTTTGATGATTAAACAGTCATACTGCTATGATAACTTAAACTTCCTGTGAACTTTGTATCTCGTGATTTTTATTGCCAAGTATTTTCGTGAAATTCAAAACCATCTTCCTTGATTTAATAGTCAGTGTTTGGCTGAGAATAAAATGCAGTTTTACTTTTGCTGATTAAGAATTTAGACTCAAGTTTGAAACGGGATTTAAGCGTAATTAGGGGAAGTTTAATTTATATCGGAAGTATCCTTAGAAGGAAATAATTTTATTTTTTATATTTTAAATATATCACATATTACTCACGGTACACTGAATTTTCCAAATTAATATACTCAGTTAATCCTGTGTTAATGCCTTTTGGCAATCCTTATACACATAACATTTTTGACTTAGTCCAGCACTCCTTTCAACATTCTCTGAAAGGCTCACCTAAATTTCATTCGTCTCCTTTGAAAGTAAAGTTTAAACATGCATACCTTTCTCAATAACACACACTATGTGTAAACAATGAACGAATACAGCCCTTGTCCTGATAGGGACTAGGGGAAGGTTGGGATCACCGAAGACATAATTACTAAACCTTTCAACAAAGTTGAAAAAATAGATCTCTTAAAACTTCAATCGGATATGTTTTTGGGAATGATAGATTTGGGAGGGGGGGGTGATTGCCCTCCATTCATTTTTAATTCTTAAAAAGGGTACTAAAACCTACGACTTCCAGTGAAATGAGCTCCTTCCGGTCCAAAAATTATGCAACCATCCTACCATAAAAACCTTATATGCCCCAGGGCATAATTTACAACTTTTGCCCATGGGCTTTAAGGATTGTGTCCACCCTAAAACATTGTTGTAGGATTTGTTCACTATTGGTAACAAAATGGCTATCATGCAATTTCAATTGAATGCGTTTTCGGAAAGGAGGATGTCAGGAAGAGGGGGGGGGGGGGTTATTTGCTCTCCATCAAGTTTGAATCTGAAAAGGAAACTAGAATAATATATTTCCGATCAAATGAGTCTCTTCTGAAGTTCACACAACCACCCTTTCCATAATAGTCCTACATGTCACTGGGGCATAACTTACAACCGTTGCCCCCAGAATCTGGGGGATTCTGTCAACCAAATAGGTCTTATTTTATTAACTATTTTTGAACAAATGGCTATCTCAAAACTTCTGTCAGCTGTACTTGTAGAAAATACGACGTGTGGGAGGGGGGTATCTGCCCTCCGATAATTTTGACTCATAAAAAAGGCACTAGAAGATCTGATTTCCAATCAAATGAGCCCATTCCGAAGTTTTTACGACCATCCTTTTCATTAAAACCTTGTATTCCCTTGAGGCAAAGCTTACAATCTTTGTGCTGAAGGCTATGGGGGGATGTCATCCTCAAAAACATAATTTTCAGACCTTTCAACTACGCTGAACAAAGGGGCTATCTAGAAATTTGATTACGTGTGTTTTGGGAATTGATGGGCGTGCGGGGAGGGGTTTGTTGCCCTCTAATCACTTTTGACTATTAAAAAGGATATCAGCCTTTTGATGTCCAATCGAATGAGCCTTTTTCGAAGTTTCTGCGACAACAAATAGCCATCTCAAAATTTCTTTCAGATGAATTCTGGGAAAATACAGGGTTTAGGGGGGGGGAGATATCCACCCTCCGATAACGCTTTAAGAAATGGCCATAGAGCTTCTAATTGCCAATCCAATGAGCCCCCCCAAAAGTTTATATGATCACCATTTCTATATAAATCTCATATGCCCCCAGGGCATAACTTACAATACTTGCTCTGAGGGCTGTGGTGGGCATTTGCGCCTGAGGAATATCTTTGTATCCTCAAAGATATGAAGTCCGGACCTTTCAACTCATACTAACTCCGAACTGTTCGCAAAATCTGATCATTCCTTTGTTGTTAAAATGGGTAATACTGTCATTGTAAATGTATACCTGCCGACAGACTATAGAGACGAAGATAGCTGTTTTTGAATAAATCAATCTTGAATCTTTTAATAAATTCAGACAATCAAATAATAAAAAGTTGTTTTCTAACTAAAACCCAGTCAATTGTTCACACGGTTGAAGTAGCCATCTATTGTACCTAAAAAAAAAGAAATGTTACCAAAATTAAACTCAAATAAATTAAATTTTCCAAAAAATTAAATCTTATTACAAAACATAGTTTTAGATTTCAATAAATAACACCACAAAATAAAAAAAAGTATAAAAACAAAATCAACGTAATATTAAGATAATTTACCTTTTACCGGCCTCAGATTGATGACAATGATGAAATGATTTGGATTATGATTTGACCAAAAAAACTTCTGAGATCTGTAACTGGTATTGTTTTTGGAGTGTTTTATTGCTCACCTAGTATGGCATCTTTGCAAAAAAAAGTGTTTGTTGAAAAAGTTAGATATGTCTATTCTCCTAGTCTTGAAAATCGTTGTTAAAACAAATACCCAAGAGCCATCTAGCTAATCTAATCTAACTTAACCTTATTTATTTTGCCTATTAATATCTTCGGTAAATGTCAGTGGTTGTGTTTAACTTTCATGTATAGACTATTTGAAAACAGATAAATGCAGTCAAATCTAAGTTTATTTTTCACGATTTTAAAATAAAACTCCTGGTAATATTGTATCCTAGTGCTGAATTCGCTGAAAGATGACTGTTTTGATGATTCTCTTCTTCTTAGTTTAGATACTTCTGGCTTTAAAAGGAAAAAAGACCACGATAGTAGTAGTGAAAGTGATTTTAATTCTACAAAATTAATTAAACCCTATTGCTCCATCAGCACCTGAAATTGTTCCATCAACATCAAAATCCTTTAAAGACTTGGTTGTTACATCTAATCCATGCAATGACACCAGATATTACCCTTATGAAAAAAATTATATTGGTAATTATGTTGGAGGTAATGCTTTCCTTTCGCCAGAAGAAAAGACGGATGTCATATGCAACACATGGGTTGATTCCAATACATATATATACATATATATATATATATATATATATATATATATATATATATATATATATATATATATATATATATATATATATATATATATATATATATATATATATATATATATATATATATATATATATATATATATATATATATATATATATATATATATATATATATATATATATATATATATATATATATATATATATATATATATATATATATATATATATATATATATATATATATATATATATATATATATATATATATATATATATATATATATATATATATATATATATATATATATATATATATATATATATATATATATATATATATATATATATATATATATATATATATATATATATATATAGAGAGAGAGAGAGAGAGAGAGAGAGAGAGAGAGAGAGAGAGAGAGAGAGAGAGAGAGAGAGAGAGAGAGATATATATATATATATATATATATATATATATAGAATTATGATCGAGACAGATACATCGAGTATACATCGAGACAGAATAAAAGTCAAACAAGAAGCAATCATCTATAATGTCTTGGAAAGATTTAGCTGTAATCCAAGTAGATTAATGCTGAGGCATATTGATGATTTATGATTTTTGGTGATTTCTTATTAATAAGGATTTCATAAGCATGATATAACTTGCTGGCAATGTAAGGTTTTGTGAACTGCCAATATAACTTCAGCTCCCCCCCCGCCCTTCATCACAGAAGTGACTGCCCCCTCCCCTCGGCAAGAAGCTACGTACGCCCATGCGGACATAACTTCATCTCCCCCTCCCACACACAATCGACTCCCCCCCTAGACCCTATGCTGCCTACGCCCCGGGTCTGGATGTTTGTTAAAGGAAATTGTATGCCTGGGCTGTTCCCTCAAATGACTTTGACGCGTAAAAAGGGCAGTGTAACTTCTAATTTAAAATCAAAAGAAATCCATCTAAATTTAATGCGAACACCCAGACCAAAAAAACATTTTAGCCCGCCCGGGAATAACTTCACGAGTGTACCCTTGGGCTCTGACAGGGGGGGGCTTGTGCCAACCCTGGAGGCATTGTTGGATGTTCTTTGAACTATTTTATATAAAATTCCCATCGCACAATTTCAAAGAGATACATTTGGTAAAAAGAGGAGCAGTTGGACAGGGGGGGGGGAGGCTAATTGCTCTCCATCAGTGTTGACTCTTATAACAGAACAAGAACTTCCAATTTCAACAAATTGGGCAACCTCTAAAGTTTATACAACGATTCCTTTGATAAGAGTCTTAAATGCCCCAGGTGAAAAAACTACAACCATCGCCCAAAAGCTCTGGGGGTTTCTATCAACCTCAAAATTCTTGTTATATAATATTTGGGCTATTTTGAATAAAAGGACTGTCTCAAAATATCTATTGAATACATATCGGGAAAACACGATGTGTTTGTATGTGTGTAAGTGTGGGGGGTAGCGCCCTTCTGATATCTTTGACTCTTAATAAGGACATTAAAACTTCTGACTACCGATTCAATGAGTCCCGTCCAAAGCATATACGACCCCTCTTTCAATAAGAAACTTATATGACCCCAGGGTACAACTTACAGGCCTTTCCCTGAGAGATGTAGGGGTGGGAGGTATCCTCCTCAAAGACATAATTTATGAGACCTTCAACTACGATGAATAAAATTGTTATCTCTAAATTTTCATTGGAGATGATAAGGAAAATGAGGAGCATCGAAAGGGGTGGGGGGCTGATTGCTCTCGAATCACTTTTACTCTTAAAAAGGACACCATACCTTCCAATTTCAAATCAATAAGCCCCATCTGAAGTTTTTACGACTGACCATTCCATTAAAACCTTATATGCCCGCATGACATAATTTACAACTCTATCCCCAGGGCTCTGGGGGGCTGTTTCACCCATAGATACATTATAATATGTTCTTTAAACTATTTTTAAGAACATCGCTATCTCCTAATTTCAATCACATGTGTTTGGGGAAAAGAGAGTTAAAAAGGAACTAGAATTTCCAATTTCCAACCAATTGAGCATCTTCTAAAATTGAACAACAATCCCTTCCATAAAAACCTTAAATGCCCTGCGGCATAGCCATGAGACCTATGGGGGTGAGGATGTCTTCCTGAAAAGCATAACTTCTGGACTCTTCAACTATAATGAATAATATTTCTGTATCCAAATTTTGATTGCATGTCTTTTTAAAAATGGTTGGCACGGGGGGGGGGGAACTTAAACCACTTTCACTCTTAAAAAGGGCACTATAACTTTCAATTTAAAATCAAATAACCCCCATGTAAATTTTATGCGGCCATCCATTCTAAAAACCTTATATAACCCAAGGCCATAACTTAAAATACTGAGCCCAGAGTACTAGGGGGTGTATGAACCCTAGAGGTATTATTTCAGCTCTTTGGAAGGTCTTGAGCAAAGTTGCTACCACACAATTTCAATCAGATTCGTTTGATGAAGAAGGGTTGTCGGAAAAAGGGAGGGGGCTAAATGCCCTCCATTACTTTTAACTATTAAGAGGGAGCTAGAAATTTTTAACCAAATGAGCCTCCTGTAAAGCTTATACAGCCATCCCTTGAATAAAAACCTTAAAACACCCCTGGTCATAACTTACAACCCTTGGCTTGGCTCTGGGGCTTCTTTCAACCCCAAAAGCCCCGTTATATGATATTTAGACTGTTTTGAATAAAATGGCTATCTCAGGTATTTCTATTAGGTACAGTTCGGGGTGGAAACTGAAGAGGACAAGAGGCCACGCTGTATTTAGAGTGTGCAATTATTACGGGCCCAAACGTGCATCAATGCACAAGGAACTAAGTTAAGTGTATTTTTATATATATTTTTTTTGAATTAAAACCCATATTGAACTGAACTGAACTGAACTGATGGAGTGTGTGTGTGATTACCCTGACTCTAAAAAGAGTACTACAACTTCTGATTGCCAATCTAATGAGCCCCTTCCGAAGTTTATATGACCACGCTTTCATTAAAAGCTTATTTACCCCCAGTGCATAACTTACAACCCTTTCCCTCAGGGCTGAGGAATTTGTCATCCTCAAGGCATAATTTCCAGACATTTCAACTACGTTAAACAAAAATGGTTATATCCAAATGTTGAAGAAAAGTATTTGGGGAAATGATGGGCGTGACAAGGGGGGGGGGAATTTGCCCTCTGATCACCTTTGACTATTAATAAGGGCACTAGCCTTCTCAATTTCCAATCAAATGTGCCATTTTGAAGTTTCTACAACAACAGTTTCTATAAAAACCTTATATGCTGCCTGAGCATAAATTAAAGCTTTTGCCCTTGAGGACTGTGAGGGGGGGGGGGGGTGAGGTCATCCTTAAAGACATAATTTCCAGTTCTTTCAACAATATCTAATAAAATGGCTAAATCAAAATTTTGATTGGATTTGTTTGGGCATATAGTTGCTCTCCAATCACTTTCGACTATTTAAAAACGTGCTTGCCCTTTCAATTTTCAATCGAAAGAGCCTTTTAGAAGTTTTACGATCAAACTTTCTATAAGAACCTCATATGCTCCAAGGGCATGACTTACAACCTTTGAGCCCTGAGGGCTGTGGGGGGAGTCATCCTCAAAGACATAATTTCTAGAACCTTTCAACAACGTTAAACAAAATGGCTGCATCAAAATATTGATCGGAAGTGTTCGGGGAAATGGTGGGCGTGGGGAGGAAGGGGCCATTCACCCTCTGACCACTTTTGTTTATTAATGCTACACCTCTCGATTTCAATTTAAATGAGCTGTTTTAAAGTTTTTTTACCACACTTTCTATAAAAAAAACTTTGTAACCCCAGGGCATAAATTACTACCTTTGTCCTTGAGAACTGTGGCGGAAGGGGGGCTCATCGTCAAATTTATAATTTCAAAACTTTTAACAACTGAGTTATTTCACAATTTTGATTGGCGGGGTCGGGGGGAAGGGTGAGCGTGGGAGGGGGATGAGTTGCCCTTCTAATCACTTTCGACTATTAAAAAGGGCACTAGCCCTCTCAATGTTCGATTGAATGAGCCTTTTTCATAGAAGACAATACCTTCTATGAAAAACCTTTCATGGCCCCAGGCCATAGATTACAACCCTTGCCCTCAGGGTTCGGGGGGGGGAGGTAATCCTCAAAGACATAATTTCTGGATCTTTCAACTCGGTTGAGCAAAATGACAATCTCAAAATGTTGACTGAATTTGTTTGGAGAAATGCTGGGCGTGAGAGGGGTGTTAGTTACCCTCCAATCACTTTTGACTATTAAAATCAGCACTAGCCCTTGCAATTTTCAATCGAATGAGTCCTTTTTGAAGCTTCTACGACAGGTCCTTTGATACGAAGTGCATGTCTGAACAAATAAATAATATATAGTCTTGTCAGTCAGTGCTGAATGAGCCTTTTTGAAGTTTCTACTACAACACCTTCTGTGAAAAACCTACCATGGCCCCAGGCCATAACTTACAGCCCTTGCCCTGAGGGCTCGGGGGGGGGGGGGGAAGCCTCAAATACCAAAGGTCCGAATCTTTCAACTATGTTGAGCAAAATGGCAATCTCAAAATGTTGACTGAATTTGTTTGGAGAAATGCTGGGCGTGAGAGGGGTGTTAGTTGCCCTCCAATCACTTTTGACTATTAAGATCGGCACTAGCCCTTGCAATTTCCAATCGAATGAGTCCTTTTTGAAGCTTCTACGGCAGGTCCTTTGATACGAAGTGCATGTCTGAACAAATAAATAATATGGTCTTGTCAGTCTTGTTTGAGAGCAGGGCTTCCACTATCCCAGAATTTTTGGGGTTTCCCCGAAAATCTACGTGTCTCCCCGAAAAAAAAATTTCCCCGAATCCCGAAATTTCCCCAAAAATCACCCAATCACGGTGTCACCCCTATCAAATATTACTATGTATACCATAATTTTTAACTAGTCTCTTGTTCGTTAATTTTCGTCTCCTATGTTATTTTGCATGAGAACCAAACGGTCCTTCATATGTTCACAAAATTATCATTTTACTGAATTTAGTTAAAAACGTTTCGACCTGAATGCAGTATTCCGAATGGTATGACATTTTCACATTTACATCATTCGTGGTCGAGATAAACTTTGCAAGATTAGTCAAGAATTACGCTTGAAGTTGTCTGACGGAATTGCGAAACGTTCATTTGAAAGTTGGAATTTGGTTTTTGAAATTGAACTTTTAAATAAGAAGTATTGTTTTAAAAGCCGAATCGTAAGTTTAATTTTTGTTTTCTTTGGCTTTTTTTGGATGTGGACATTATATATTAATATTTATTTCCTAATAATTGAAAAAATGATACATTGAAAGAATTGATGTTTTTGCCAGGAGTTCTTGCAGTTTGAACTTCTTATCATTCGCTGTGTAAAAATTGGTGACCGATGCTTACCTCCCCCTGAAAAATAGCCCCCACGGAAAAGGCCCCCGGAAAATACCCCTCCCCAAAAACATCCCCGGAGAAAATGCCCCCCCCCCCGTTGAAAATGAGGTTTTCCAAATTTAAGAATTTTATTTTAGTTTAACTTCCGTAGGGGTATTTTTTTTTGGTAATTGTTCATTATAGGCCACTCATTCAAGTTTTCGCTTTGCAAAACACGAGAACAAAGTGGTTTCTTCGTTAGTTTCTTTCAGCTTAGCACGAGACAAGACAAAGACAAGTGGGCACTGGTGCATTATATGGTCTTTTCTATATGCTAATGAGAGACGAAATCCCCAGACTGGTTATTTCTCGATAGCGGTCTCTTGAAATGGAATGCAAAGAGTAGTTTTCATTGCGTGTACTATATGACAACTGCAGTTTTTGGGGTGTATAGGGGGGGGAGGTACCTAGGCTCGATTACATATTTATTATATGGCATTCTTTAACCCCCACCCCACCCCAATTCTAATGTGCAAATATATAGCCCAAATTTGTTTATAAGTTATTATATATTCATTCTATTTCATTTTAGTGCATTAGCATTAAGCAAACTTGACTTTTTTAGCAGTATATAGAAAGGACTATATAATGCACAATTACCAACAAGTGACAGAATAGATAGGAAATATATAATTTGGGCTCTATATTTGCACATAAGCGAGGGGGAGGGGTAAAGTTTTCGGACAGTTTGAAGTCAGAAAACAACTCTTCTTCATAATATGCAGAATAGTTATGCCTAGCACATTTTCTATGCAGACCCGCTCAACTGTACCCCCCCCCCCTATTGTGCAAGTATAGTTTTTTTTATCTTTCAGATAGTATTTGTTAATGGGAAACGAAAATTTTTTAAAGAAAATTAAAGAGCCTCATTAAACCAAAAATGAGCTGAAATATTGTCAAATCATCTTCAAAGTAAAAACTAAGGAGTCTAATAGAAAAAAAAATAAAAAGATATAAGATACTTTCTTATATGAAAAAGACTATGTCAATAAAACATTAATGGAAATTAATATAAAAAACTTTTCAACAAATAAAGAAGTTTTAAGACTATAACGAAAAGTTATCGGAATATTTATATAAAACTGACAATGCATGGTTATCTGTTCTTTTTAAGTAAAGTGCAAATTATGTTCTGGTCAGAAGAAGACTTGGCTGTTGTCAGCCATACTCCTTTTAATTTGTGCTCGTTTTGAGAATGACTAAGCCATCTTTTGTAATTTCTGTTAATTTTAGGTTTCGTTTATTTATTAATGGTAATTTGTGGTAGTTTTACATTTGGAAGATAAGAAAAACAAACTCGTAGAATTCGACAACGCTTTTGTCCATAAAATTTAGACAATAAGAATTTGTTGGTTCCCATAGCCAACCATCTTTTCAAAGGATGGCCAAACCTTAATTTTTTTTGGTGCCATATATTTTAGATTAATTTTGATGACTGTTCGCCTACATTTTTCTGTTCTTCAATTTTTTTTTTAATTTGGGACTCGCTACTGCCAAAAATTGCAGGTCACATGGAAATCTTTTCAGCACAAATGGATTTTTTTTCTTCTAATTTTTAAGATAAAACTTCTGGTGTGTAAATTGCTCTTTTTCCCGTTCCTTGGAATTTTTCAACGAAACTAAAAAAAAACTGAAATTAAAGTCTTAAATTGGGAAATCTTGTTTTCCACAGGGGAGGGGGTATTTTTTGGTGGTGTTTTCTGCGGAGGGAGAGAGGGATTTTTGGGGCAGGGGTGGTGGTGGTATAATTGTATTTCTTGGTAAGAACTATCCCTAAATACAATCTTTTTACAGTGAAAAATGAGTCACTTATTTATTAAAGTAGCCTATCATTATGGGACTGCAATAGGTAGGCTACTATATCTGGAACATTGACGGCCGCAGGGGTGGTGGGAGGGATGGAGGTTAATCGATGACTATATAGTAATTATTAGGTAACTAAAAGAAAGGAAAGCATAATAAAAACAAACAAAGAAAAAATGTATGTTCCGAGGGGGTATTTTCCACAAGAGGGGTATTTTCTCTGTTTTTTTTTCGCGGAGGGTATTCTCAGCAGGGGACTACTTTCTATGGTTGTTTTTGCAGGGAGGGGGGTATTTACAGCCTGTCCTCTGGGGGATGTAAACACCTAGAACCTTGGAATCAGCATGAAAAAACAATAATTCATCAATTGTCCTAAAAATTCCCTTTTTAATTTAAGTTTAAATTTACTGTTTTAATTTAGTTCCTGTTTGTTTTAAGTCTTAATGTTGCCCTTTACTTATAAGTTGAATTTTGCCTATTTAACTATCTAGAAACTGCAAAAAATATTTTTTTTTAAATATTATTAATGAATTACCGAGGTTAATGACTTAATTAGTAATTACTACTGGTATTTACCGTTCACCTGTGTTCATTATAAAAGAACTATAGTATTTTCTCGATTAGGTGTTTGTTATCTGTTTTAATTCCTGGCTGAAATCCACTGGATGTATCATAGGTAGCGCAATCGTGCTGCTTAAGTAAAGAGCGATGTTGGCACAATGTATTATTTTTTTCCATACCAGGGCACTTCTTATCGTTGGAGCTGTCGTAGAAGCTTCGAAAAGGGCTTATTCGATTGGAAATTGGAGTGGGTAGTACCCTTTATAATAGTCGAAATTGATCGGAAGGCAATTAACACCCCTTCCACAATTTCCCCAAAGACATTCAATCAAAATTTTTAGATAGTAATTTTGTTCAGCGTAGTTGATTACCAGATAGAAATGAAGTTTTTGAGGTCACTCCCCCACAGCCTCGGGACAAGGGTTGTAAGTTATGCCCTGGGGGCCTATAAGATTTTTAAAGAAAGTGTTGTCGTAAAAACTTCAAAAAAGGCTCATTCAATTGGAAATTCAAAGGACTATTGCCCTTTTTAACAGTCTTTTAGCTGTCGTAGAAGCTTCGAAAAGGGCTTATTCGATTGGAAATTGGAGTGGGTAGTACCCTTTATAATAGTCGAAATTGATCGGAAGGCAATTAACACCCCTTCCACAATTTCCCCAAAGACATTCAATCAAAATTTTTAGATAGTAATTTTGTTCAGCGTAGTTGATTACCAGATAGAAATGAAGTTTTTGAGGTCACTCCCCCACAGCCTCGGGACAAGGGTTGTAAGTTATGCCCTGGGGGCATATAAGATTTTTAAAGAAAGTGTTGTCGTAAAAACTTCAAAAAAGGCTCATTCAATTGGAAATTCAAAGGACTATTGCCCTTTTTAACAGTCGAAAGTGATTAGAGGGCAACTAACCGCCTTCTCACGCCCATCTTTTCCCAAACACATCCAATCAAATTTTTGAGATAGCCATTGCGTTCAGCTTAGTTGATAGTTCTGAAAATTAGGTCTTTGAGGATGACACCCCCCACAGCTCTCAGGGTAAGGGTTTTAAGTTATGCCCTGGGAGCATATAGGGTTTTCATAGAAAGCGTTGTCGTAGAAACTTCAAAAGGGACTCATTCGATTAGAAATTGAATTGGCTAGTGCCCTTTTTAATAGTCGAAAGTGATCTGAAGGCAACTAACACCCCTTCCATACCAACCATTTATCCAAACATATCCCATCAAAATTTCGAGATAATAATTTTGTTCAACGTAGTTGAAAATTATGGAAATTAGGTCTTTGAGGATGATACTTCCTCAGGGCAAGGGTTATAAATTATACCGTGGGGGAATATAAGGCTTTTACTGAAAGCTTTGTCACAGAAAGTTGAAAAAGGGCGCATTCGATTGGAAATTCAAAGGAATAGTGCCCTTTAAGTAGAAAAAGGGGTACCAGCCCGGACGGGCACCACTGCTGCCATCTACAATTTAGTTCGCATATGCCTAACCATATAGACAATGTATTGATCCACAAGAGGGGAACTAAATTTCTGAGAAATTGATTTGCATAATCGAAGGGACATATTTATTCACGACAGGGGACTTAATTTGTTGTTTCTAAGGGAACTTATTGGTCCAAGAAAGGGGAATTTATTTGTTGTTTCTAAGGAGAATTATTGATCCATCAAAGGGCAATTTATTTGTTGTTTCTAACGGGAATTATTGATTCAAGAAAGGGGAATTTATTTGTTGTTTCTAAGGGTAATTATTTAAGGGGAATTAGGAATGACATCACTTGTTTCCTAAGAATTATACGGGAGTCTAAAGAAATAGAAAAGTCCTTTTTTAAATACGGCTTCTCTGATCTTTAAGTCAGAGAGATAAATTGACATTCGATCGAAACCATAATAGTGTAGCTAGGAACATCTTAGAGATGAAGAGATTAACGCGAGAAAGGGTTTCCTAGGAAATTCAAATGTGACAGCGCAGGGATGCCAAAACAAAAGGAACAACCAGGAATTACTTTTAGGGGATTATTTGGGCGAGACCGTTTGAGATATTATAGAAGATGAATTAGAAGATGATTGAGGGTAAAACTCTGTGGTCGTTATAATACGTAAGTTCCATTTGATTAATGTTGTGAGGTCCCCTACCCCAACTCCAAAGGGTCCCCCTATCCCAACCCCAAAGGACCCCCTACCCCAACCCCAAAGGCTCCCCCCTAAACCTAATGCCCCCGGGCCCCCAAAGAGCCCCAAGGGCCCCCAACTTTTTTGCCCCCCATTTTTTAATACTTTTTAATTTGCGCATTTTGAAACACAAAAGGGCCCCATCCCCCAACTTTTGGCTGCCCCGCCCCCCCGGCGTGGGGTGGTGTGGTTTACAGTTTCAACCTTCCCTTCTCATAAGTTTTAACATTTAATTTTAAAGTTATGTAGTTGAAATTAAAGATTTTTAAGATTTAATTGGTGTTTCTATATTCTTTGCCTTGTCACATTTACACTCTCTTGATTTTCCAAAGTTTATTTTTAATTTATTTCATTGAAATGAGGGAGCTGGAATATTTCAGTAGTGATTTGTAGTGGTTTAACTTACCCCATTTACATTTAATTGACCTTTCAAATTTCTTTTTGAATTTCTTTCATTGAAATGTACGAGTTGGATTATTTAAGTAGTGTTTTGTCATAGTTTGTCTCTTTATTCTTAATCTCTCTTAAATTTTAAATTATCATTTTGGATATCATTCGTTGGAAGGAAATAATTGGAACATTTAAGTAGTATTTTGTCATGGTTTACGTTGTCACAGTTCCAGTCTGATAATTTTTCAAAGTTCAATGTGAATTACTTTCGTTGAGATGCATGAGTTGGAATATTTAAGTAGTGTTTTGTCGTGGTTTAAATTGTCACAGTTACATTCTCTTGATTTTTCAAAGTTCATTTTGAATTTATTACGTTGAAATGCGAGAGTTGGAATATTTCAGTTGTGTTTCGTTGTGGCTTACCTTGTCAGAGTTACATTCTCTTGATTTTTCAAAGTTAATTTTGAATTTTTTCATTGAAATGCGAGAGTTGGACTATTTCAGTAGTGTTTTGTCGTGGTTAACCTTGTCACAGTTACATTCTTTTGATTTTTCAAAGTTCATTCTGAATTTCTTTCATTGAAATGCAAGAGTTGGATTATTTCAATAGTGTTTTGTCGTGGTTTAATTTGTCACAGTTAAATTCTCTTGATTTTTCAAAGTTCATTTTGGATTTCTTTCGATGAAATGAAATAGTTGGAATATTTCAGTAGTGTTTTGTCATGGTTTACTTTGTCACAATTACATTCTCTTGATTTTTCAAAGTTCATTTTGAATTTCTTTCGTTGAAACGCAAGAGTTGGAATATTTCAGTAGTGTCTTGTTGTGCTTTACCTTGTCACAGTTACATTCTCTTGATTTTTCAAAGTTCATTTTTGATTTCTTTCGTTGAAATGCAAGAGTTGGAATATTTCAATAGTGTTTTGTCATGGTTTACCCTGTCACAGTTACATTCTCTTGATTTTTCAAAGTTCATTTCTGGATAACTTTCATTGAAATGCAAGAGTTGGAACATTTCAGTAGTGTTTTGTTATAGTTTACCTTGTCACTGTTAAATTCTCTTGATTTTTCAAAGTTCATTTTGGATTTCTTTCATTGAAATGCAAGAGTTGGAATATTTTAGTAGTGTTTTGTTGTGGTTTACCTTATCACTGCTAAAGTCTTATAATTTTTCAAAGTACATTTTGAATTTCTTTCTATGAAATGCAAGATTTGGAATATTTCAGTAGTGTCTTGTTGTGCTTTACCTTGTCACATATACATTCTCTTGATTTTTTAAAGTTAATTTTGGATTTCTTTCGTTGAAATGCAAGAGTTGGAATATTTCAATAGTGTTTTGTCGTGGTTTACCCTGTCACAGTTACATTCTCTTGATATTCTTTCGTTGAAATGCAAGAGTTTGAAACATTTCAGTAGTGTTGGGTCGTGGTTTACCTTTTCAAACATACATTCTCTTGATTTTTCAATGTTCATTTTGGATTTCTTTCGTTGAAATGCAAGAGTTGGAATGTTTCAGTTGTGTTTTGTCGTGGTTTACCTTATCACACATACATTCTCTTGATTTTTCAATGTTCATTTTGGATTTCATTAGTTGAAATGCAAGAGTTGGAATATTTCAGTAGTGTTTTGTCGTGGTTTACCTCATCACACTTACATTCTCTTGATTTTTCAATGTTCATTTTGGATTTCATTCGTTGAAATGTAAGAGTTTGAATATTTCAGTAGTGTTTTGTTATGATTTACCTTGTAACAGTTACATCCTCTTGATTTTTCAAAGTTAATTCTTGAATTTCTTTCGTTGAAATGCAAGAGTTGGAATATTTCAGTAGTGTTTTTTTCTGGTTTACCTTGTCACAGTTACATTCTCTTGATTTTTCAAATTTCATTTTTGAATTTCTTTTGTTTAAAAGAAAGATTTGGAATAATTAAGTAGTGTTTTTTAGTGGTTTACATAGTCACTCTTACATTCGATTTAGTTTTCACAGTTCATTTTGTATTTCTTTCGTTAAAATACAAGAGTGGGAATATTTCAGTAGTGTTTTGTTGTGCTTTACCTAGTCACAGTTATATTCTCTTGATTTTTCAAAGTTCATTTTGGATTTTTTTCGTTGAAATGCAAGAAATGGAATATTTCAGTAGTGTTTTTTCGTGGTTTACCTTGTCACAGTTACATTCTCTTGATTTTTCAAAGTTAATTTTTTGTATTTATTTCTTGAAATGCAAGAGTTGGAATATTTCAGTATTGTTTTGTAGTGGTTTACATTGTCACAGTTACATTCTCTTGATTTTTAAGTGTTCATTTTGAATTTATTTCCTTGAAATGCAAGAGTTGGAATATTTCAGTAGTGTTTTGTTGTGGTTTACCTTGTCAGATTTACATATTCTTGATTTTTCAAAGTTGTTTTGGTATTTCTTTCATAGAAATGCAAGATTTGGAATATTTAAGTATTTTTTTGTCGTGATTTACCTTGTCACAGTTACATTCTCTTGATTTTTCAAAATTCATTGTAGATTTCTTTAGTAGAAATGCAAGAGTTGGAATATTTCAGTAGTGTTTCGTCGTGGTTTACTTTGTCACTGTTACATTCTCTTTATTTTTCAAAGTTCATTTTGGATTTGTTTCTTTTGAAATGCAAGAGTTGGAATACTTCAGTAGTGTTTTGTCGTGGTTTACCGTGTCACAGTTACATTCTCTGGATTTTTATAAGTCAATTTTGGATTTCTTCCATTGAATTGTATGTTGTTGTGCTTTACCTTGTCACTGTTACATTCTCTTGATTTTTCATAGTTCATTGTGGATTGTTTTCCTCGAAATGCAAGATTTTCTTGGAATATTTCAGTTGTGTTTTGTCGTGGTTTACCTTGTCGCACTTACATTCTCTTGATTCTTCAAAGTTCTTTTTGGATTTCTTTCATTGAAATACAAGAGCTGGAATATTTCAGTAGTGTTTTGTTGTAGTTTACCTTGTCACAGTTACATTCTCTTGATTTTTCAAAGTTCATTTTGGATTTCTTTCGTTGAAATGCAAGACTTGGAATATTTCTTTTGTGTTTTGTTGTGGTTTACATTGTCACACTTACATTCTCTTGATTTTTCAAAAGATCACTTTGTTTTTCTTTCATTGAAATGCAGGAGTTGGAATATTTCAGTAGTGTTTTGTCGCGGTTTACCTTGTTACTCCTTTATCATCTTGATGTTTCGATTTTTATTTTGGTTATCTTCCGTTTAAAGTAAAGAGATTTAATACATTAATATTGTTGTTATTTACTGAACTTGTATCAGTTACATCCTCAAGATATATCTGTTTTCTTGTTGGATTTCTTTCTTTTTAATGAAAGAGTCAGAATATCTCCGTAGTGTTTTGATGTGCTTTACCTTGTCACAGTTACATTTTCTTGGTTTTTCAAAGTTCATTTTGGATTTCTTTTGTTGAAATGCAAGAGTTGAAATATTTCAGTAGTGTTTTGTCCTGGTTTTCCTTGTCACAGTTAAATTCTCTTGATTTTTCAAAGTTCATTTTGGATTTCTTTCACTGAAATACAAGAGTTGGAATATGTTAGTAATGTTTTGTCGGGGTTTACCTTGTCACACTTACATTCTCTTGATTTTTCAAAATTCATTTTAGATTTATTTCGTTGAAATGAAGGACTTGGAATATATTAGTAGTGTTTTCTCGTAGTTTACCCTGTCATAGTTACATTTTCTTGATTTTTCAAATTTCATTTTGGATTTCTTTCGTTGAAATGCAAGTGTTGGAAAATTTCACTAGTGTTTTGTATCTGGGTTGGTTTTTGTGAGTCCAAGAATTTGTCTTTGTTGGTTTGAATGTCTAAAGTGCATGTCTTTATCTGTTTCTATGTCTGAATCAATTTGTTTACATGTCTTGGCTGGTGTTTGGTTAGGTTAGGTTAGCTAAGTTAGGTTAGGTTAGCTAAGTTAGGTTTGGTTAGCTAGTAAACATTTTTCCATGTTTAAGTTAGGTTAGGTTAGCTTATATTGAGCGCTCATGATAAGCTAACCTAACTTAAACATGGAGAAATGTTTACTAGCTAACCTAACCTAACCTAGCTAACCTAACCTAACTTAGCTACAATAACCTAACCAAACACCAACCCAGACATGTATACAAATAGATTCAGACATAGAAACAGATACAGACAGGCACTTTAGACATTCAAACCAACAAAGACAAATTCTTGGACTTGCAAAAAATCAACCCAGATACTAAACACTAGTGAAATATTCCAACTCTTGCATTTCAACTAAAGAAATCCAAAATGATCTTTGAAAATCAAGAGAATGTAACTGTGACAAGGTAAACCACGAGAAAACACTACTGAAATATTCCAACTCTTACATTTAAATGAAATAAATCCAAAATGAACTTTGAAAAATCAAGATAATGTATCTGTGACAATGTAAACCACTATATAACACTACTTAAATATTCCAACTCTTTCATTTCAAAGAAATAAATACAAAATGAAAATTGAAAAATCAAGATAATGTAACTGTGACAATGTAAAGAACAACAAAACAATACTGAAATTTTCCAACTCTTCCAGTTGAACGAAATAAATCCTAAATGATTATTGAAAAGTTAAGAGAATGTAACTGTGTCAAGGAAAACCACGGCAAAACACTATTGAAATATTTAAGCTCTTGAATTTCAACGAAAGAAATTCAGAATTAACTTTGGAAAATCAAGAGATTGTAACTGTGACAAGGTAAAGCACTAAAAAACACTACAGAAATATTCCCACTCTTGCATTTCAATGAAAGAAATACACAATGAACTTCCAACAATCATGAGAATGTAACTGTGAGTAGGTAAACCACCACAAAATACTACTGAAATACTCTAACTCTTGCATTTCAGAGAAATAAATTCAAAATGATCCTTTAAAAATCAAAAGAATTTAACTGTGACAAGGAAAACCAAGAAAAACCACTACTGAAATATTCCAACTCTTACATTTCAACGAAAGAAATACAAAATCAACTTTGAAAAATATAGAGAATGTAACTGTGACAAGGTAAACCACGACAAAACGCTAATGAAATAATCCAACTATTGCATTTCAATCAAATAAATTCAAAAATTAAATTTTAAAAATCAAGAGAGTTTAACTTTTACATGGTAAAGCACAACAAAATACTATTGAAATGTAGCAACTTTTTCATTTCAAAGAAAGCAATTCAAAATGAACTTTTAAAAATCAAGAGAATGTAACTGCGACAAGGTAAAGCATGATAAAGCACTAACGAAATTATCCCACTTATGCATTTCTACGAAAGCAATCCAAAAATGAAATATGAAAAATCGAAAGAGTGTAACTGAAACAAGGTAAAGCACAACAAAACACTACTGAAATATTGGAACTCTTGCATTTCAAAGAAAGAAAACAACAATGATCTATGAAAAATCAAGAGAATGTAACTGTTTCAAGCTAAACCACGACAAAACTCTACTGAAATATTCCAACTCTTGCATTTCAATGAAAGAAATTCAAAATGAACTTTGAAAAATCAAGAGAATGTAACTGTGACAAGGTAAAGCACGACAAAACACTACCGAAATATTCCAACTCTTGCATTTCAATGAAAGAAATCCAGAATGAACTTTGAAAAATCATTAGAATGTAACTGTGACAAGGTAAACCACGACAAAACAGTACTGAAATATTTCAACTCTTGCATTTCAACGAAAGAAATCCAAAATAATCTTTAAACAATCAAGAGAATGTAACTTGTGACATGGAAAAGCCCAACAAGACAACACTTAAATATTACAAATCTTTCATATCAACAAAAGAAATTCCAAAAATAACTTTGAAAAATCTAGAGGATGTAGCTCTGCGATGGTAAATCAGAGCAAAACACTATTTAAATTTTCAAATACTTACATTTCAACGAACAAAATGAACTTTGAAAAATCAAGAGAATGTAACTGTGACAAGGTAAACCACGACAAAAACCTACTGAAATATTACAACTCTTGTATTTCAATGAAAGAATTTCAAAAAGAACTTTAAAAAAACAAGATAATGTAACTATGACAAGGTAAACCACAACAAAACACTACTGAAATATTCCAACTCTTGCATTTCAACGAAAGAAATCCAAAATGAACTTTGAAAAATCAAGAGAATGTAACTGTGACATGGTAAACCACGACGAAACACTTATGGTGGGAGGGGAGCCAAAAGTTTGGGGGATGGGGCCCTTTTGTGTCTCAAAATTCGCAAATTAAAAAGTATTAAAAAATGGGGGGCAAAAAAGTTGGGGGCCCGGGGGCATTTGGGGGCCAGGAGGCCCATTGGGTTCGGGGGGGGGACCTTTGAGGTTGGGGTAGGAGGACCCTTTGGGGTTGGGGTAGGGGACCTCACAACATTGATCAAATGGAACTTTCATATTATAACGACCACAGAGTTTCACCCTAAATCCTCTTCTAATTCATTTTCTAAAACCATCTTCTATAATGTCTCAAACGGTTTCGCCCAAATAATCCCCTAAAAGTAATTTTTGCGCGTTCCAATTGTTTTGGCATCCCTGCACTGTCACATTTGAAATTCCTAGGAAACCCTTGTCCGCGTTAATCTCTTCATCTCTAAGATGTTCCTAGCTACACTATTATGGTTTCGATAGAATATCAATTTATCTCTCTGACTTAAAGATCAGAGAAGCCGTATTTAAAAAAGGATTTTTCTATCTCTTTAGACTCCCGTATAATTCCTAGGAAACAAGTGATGTCATTTCTAATTCCCCTTTCGTGAATCAATAATTCCCCTTAGAAACAACAAATAAATTCTCTTTTCTTGAATCAATAATTCCCCTGAGACACAACAAATAAATTGCCCTTTGATGGATCAATAATTCTCCTTAGAAACAACAAATAAATTCCCCTTTCTTGGATCAATAATTCCCCTTAGAAACAACAAATTAATTCCCCTTTCGCGAATCAATAATTCCCCTCGATTATGCAAATCAATTTCTCAGAAATTTCCTTAAAATACTGAAAGAAATTCAAAAATGAACTTTGAAAAATCAAGAGAATGTAACTGTGACAAGGTAAACCACAACAAAACACTACCGAAATATTCCAACTCTTGCATTTCAACGAAAGAAATCCAAAATGAGCTTTGAAAAATAAAGAGAATATAACTGTGACAAGTTAAACCCCGACAAAAAACCACTGAAATATTCAAACTCTTGCATTTCAATGAAAGAAATACACAATTAACTTTGAAAAATCAAGAGAGTGTAACTGTAACAAGGTAAAGCACAACAAAACACTACTGAAATATTGGAACTCTTGCATTTCAAAGAAAGAAATCCAAAATGAGCTTTGAAAAATCAAGAGAATGTAACTGTGATAAGGTAAACCACAACAAAACACTAGTGAAATATTCCAACTCTTGCATTTCAATGAAAGAAATTCAAAATGAACTTTGAAAAATCAAGAGAATGTAACTGTGACAAGGTAAAGCACGACAACACACTAAAGAAATATTCCAACTCGTGCATTTTAATGAAAGAAATCCAGAAAGAACTTTGAAAAATCATTAGAATGTAACTGTGACAAGGTAAAGCACGACAAACCACTAATGAAATATTCCAATCCTTGCATTTAAACGAAAAAAATCCAAAATTATCTTTGAAAAATCAATAGAATTTACATTTGACAAATTAAAGCAAAATACAATACTAATGAAATATTCAAAGTCTTGCATTTCAATGAAGGACATAAATAATGAACTTCGAAAAATCAAGAAAATGTAACTGTGATAAGGTAAAGCTCCTAAAAATACTGCTGAAATATTACAAGTCCTCTATTTCGATGAAAGAAATTCAAAATGAACTTTGAAAAATCAAGAGAATGTAACTGTTACAAGGTAAATCTTAACAAAAAACCATACTGAAATATTCCAACTCTTGCATTTCAACAAAAGGAAATCCAAAATAAACATTGAAAAATCAAGAAAATGTATGTGTGATAAGGTAAACTACGACAAAACACTACTGAAATATTCCAACTCTTGCATTTCAACGAAAGAAACTCAAATTGAACCTAGAAATTTCAAGCTAAATAATGTGTAAGAAGTTTAAATGCGACAAAATAATAATGCAAGAGTTAAACTCGTGAATTTCAACACCATAACATCAAGAGAAAGTAACCCAGACATTGTAAACAAAGACAAAACATTATTTAAATGATCCAACACTTGAAATTCATCTAAAGAAATCCAGAATGAACATTGAAAAATCAAGAGAAAGTAAAAGTGACAAGGTAAGGCACAACAAGACACTACTGAAATAGTCCAACTCTTTAATTTCAAAGAAATAAAAAAAAAAATGAACCTTTAAAAATCAAGAGAATGTAAATGTTAGATTGTAAATCAGAACAAAACACTACTGAAATATTCAAACTATTTCATTTCAACAATCAAAATGAACTTTGAAATATCAAGAAAATGTAACTGTGACACGGTGAACTACGACAAAAAACTACTGAAATAATCCAACTCTTATATTTCAATTAAAGGAATTCAAAATGAAATTTGAAAAATCAAGAGAATGTAACTGTGAAAAGTTAAAGCACAATAAAACACTACTGAAATTTTCCAACTATTTTATTTAAAAGAAATAAAATCAAAATTAACTTTTGAAAATCAATGGAATGTAACTGGTAAATGGTAAATTACAACCACCCCCTAATGGGGAGAGGGGGAGCCACAAAATTGGGGGGATGGGGCCCTTTTGTGTCTCAAAATGCGCAAATTAAAAAGTATTAAAAAATGGGGGGCAAAAAAGTTGGGGGCCCGGGGGCATTTGGGGGCCAGGAGGCCCATTGGGTTCGGGGGGGGGGGAACCTTTGAGGTGGGGGTAGGAGGACCCTTTGGGGTTGGGGTAGGGGACCTCACAACATTGATCAAATGGAACTTTCATATTATAGCGACCACAGAGTTTCACCCTAAATCCTCTTCTAATTCATCTTCTAAAACCATCTTCTATATTGTCTCAAACGGTTTCGCCCAAATAATCCCCTAAAAGTAATTTTTGCGCGTTCCAATTGTTTTGGCATCCCTGCACTGTCACATTTGAAATTCCTAGGAAACCCTTGTCCGCGTTAATCTCTTCATCTCTAAGATGTTCCTAGCTACACTATTATGGTTTCGATAGAATATCAATTTATCTCTCTGACTTAAAGATCAGAGAAGCCGTATTTAAAAAAGGATTTTTCTATCTCTTTAGACTCCCGTATAATTCCTAGGAAACAAGTGATGTCATTTCTAATTCCCCTTTCGTGAATCAATAATTCCCCTTAGAAACAACAAATAAATTCTCTTTTCTTGAATCAATAATTCCCCTTAGAAACAACAAATAAATTGCCCTTTGATGGATCAATAATTCTCCTTAGAAACAACAAATAAATTCCCATTTCTTGGATCAATAAGTCCACTTAGCAACAACAAATTAAGTCCCCTTTCGCGAATCACTAAGTCCACTCGATTATGAAAATCAATTTCTCAGAAATTTAGATCCCCTCTTGTGGATCAATACATTGTCTATATGGTTAGGCATATGCGAACTAAATTGTAGATGGCAGCAGTGGTGCCCGTCCGGGCTGGTACCCCTTTTTCTACTCCTATATAATAATCGAAAATGATCGGATGGCAACCTAAAACCTCTCCCAAGCCTTCCTTTTCCATAAACCCATACAATCAAATTTTTTAGATAGCCATTTTGTTCAAAGTCGTTGAAATTTTTGGAAATTAGGTCTTTAAGGAACACAACTCCCAACAGTTCTCAGGGCAAGGGCTGTAAGTTACGCCTGGGAGGATTTAAGGTTCCTAAAGAAATGTTGCTGTAGAAACTTCAAAAAAGGCTCATCCAATTGGAATCCAATTCAATTGGGATTGAAATGGCTGGTGGCCTTTTTAATAGTCAAAAGTAATTCGAGGGCCACTAACCCCCCTCTCAACCACACCATTTTCCAAAACACATATAATCAAAACTTTGAGATAGCCATTTTTTTCAACGTAGTGGAAAGTTCGGAAAATTATGTTTTTGAGGATAACAACTCCCCAAAACTCTCAGGGTAAGGGTTGTAAGTTATACCCTGGGGGTATATGAGGTTTTATAGAAAGCGTTGTCGTAAAATTTCAAAAAGGGCTCATTCAAATGAAAATTGAAAGGACTAGCGCCTTTTTTAATAGCTGAAAGTAATTGAAGGGCAACTAACCCCCCTCTCATGCCCACTATTTCCACAAACATATCCAATCAAGATTTGAGATTTTCATTTTGTTCAACGTAGTTAAAAGTTCTGGAACTTTGGTCTTTTTGGATGACAACCCCCTCAAAGCCCTCAGGGCAAGAGTTGTAAGTTGTACCCTGTAGGCATATAAGGTTTGTATAGAAAGTGTTGTCTTAGAAACTTCAAATACGGCTCCTTTGATTGGAAATTGAAAGGGTTATTGCGCTTTTTAATAGTCGAAAGTGAATGGAAAGCAACTAACCACCTCTCACGCCCACCATTTTCCCAAACACATTCAATTAAAATTTTGAGATAGCGATTTTGTTCAACGTGGTAGCAAAGGTTGTAAGATAGTCTTGACACTGAAGTTGATCTTCTTGATTTTGTTGAGTGTTCCGATAGCACAGCTATTTCAGTGTTTTCAAAGTTCAAAGAAACGTTAGACGTCCTTGAAAAAAAAACGATTTCCCGATATGAAATTTGGTTTATTTCTGTTATGACACCACAAATTCAAGGATGGGGTGTAACAATTCGGCAGAAAAACTGATCAGTCACAATTACCCATGGGTTTAGTTGGCAAGTGTAGTTGCCATTCCATCTATCGGTGCACGTTACGCGCTTGTGAAAAGGTGCCAAAAACTCTTGGACTTATGTCGCCAGGTGTATAATCCGTTTTCTTCAGCGCAAAACTTATCATAGTTTTGAAAGAATTCAAATTTTTTTTCAAATACTCGAATCCACAAAATTTTATTCCCGTGGACAAACTCATTGGCTGTCCCTCCACACTTGCCTGCGAAGAATACTTGGGCAGTGGAACATCTTTGTATTTCACTAAATCTTTGTATTTCACTAGCTATTTCACACAAAGATAGCCTATTTTTCCGTATGCACGAAATTTTCCAGGGCGTGAACTTTCCAAAGGAAATTCTACACTGTCGGAGTTCCTATATGAAATTCTTGTTATTTATCTAAAGTTCTCTTTGCCGAAGTTTGTGGTGTGACTCTCTAAGCTGAGCCAGAGTCGACCTAGCTCTAAATGGGTACCTGGAGAAATATGGGGAAGGTAAGCAGGAAGGGTGTGCGAAACCAAAGGATGAGTGGCCCCCAGCCCCCCATTGCACTTCCTGGCTGAAGGGCCACGAAACGGAGATCAGCAAAGCCGGTTAGACCTTAAGGATCTGGTGCCGTCATACATACTTACTCACTTACTTCACTAAAACTTTACACTTGAAGATGGTCAGGGAATTGGCCTGGAAGAAAATTTTTCTGGGTTGGAATTGTTTAGAGTATCTTCCCGTATGGATATGGGGGTTTTCCATAAGAGAAAGTCTCCATGTGGAAGTTTTATGCAGGAACAAGTTTCTACTGGGGGGCGGGTTTTTCTTTTGGCACAAAAACGGAGGAGACGATTTCCGCCATGATTTTAAAAACAAACAAAAAATTTTTGTTTGAGGTTTTTTTTCCAATACCAGTTTTGAGGGACGTGTCTCCTCTTCAATACCTTGCATTTTTATAAAATACTAATAAATACTTAAATCTGTAACTACTTACCAAAATCATGAGTACAATCTCTCCTAAGTGTCCCATACAAAACACCGCAAAAATACTGGTGGCGACAAATGTTGAAACGACCAACGCAGTAATGACTGCTGCCACTGAAAAAAAAAAAGAATTATTAATTTACACAGAGAATGGTCGATTCAAGGAATATATGTAACAGGAAATATATTAAAATATGAATAAATGCATCATTAGACTTACGAACCCGAAACTTTCGTACAAATATTCGTCCATTTCTACTTGAGCCCCACCTTGCCGTTGGGCACCTCTGTTACGGAGACGAAATTTTTCTGAAAACGGTAAAAAAAACAAGGGCATTTCATTGTATTACGGATTTTGGATATAGAAAACTTTTTAATTAATGTGTACCATAAAAGCCTTACGTGAATGTAGTTAAGAAAATGTCTTAAGGGTGATTGCATTGAAAGATTCCTTTCCCCTTGGTTTTCTTTTACCATATTCTGCCCTTCAAGAGAGGGTTTCGCCACTAAAAATTTGTGGTTATTCTTCTCTGGAAAGACGCCAAATTTTGTATTTTCGTAGATAGGTGCGTGAAACCTCTTCTCCGGTATTTGAAAATTTGTTAAAATTTGAGGGTGTAATTTTTATCTGGATTATCTTCTCCTCAGGGATGTTTTTCCCCTTTTTGCAAAACTGTAGGAAAAAAATACTCAAGTTCCAGGAGTTCTAAATTCTTTAAGTATTAGATGGACTGACTCAGATTTGGGGCTTCAGGCGTTGAGGCGCCTGTCATGTAGGTAAATTTCAGGATCCTCTAGATGGAGAAGAAGTTGAGGTAGGTACTTCAAAATACCTTTCCAGGACATACTTTAGCTTTTAGACCCATCCCTGAAATTTTCCTTTTCCTAACCTAACCTTTTTTCATGACAGACGGAAGTAGCTAAAGTAGAATTTTACGAAGTTTATTTCTGATACAAATGAGAGGTAAATGTAAATTTTACCAGATCAGTAGCCTACTTTAAGAATTCGCATTCGAAAATCCTTCTGTCTTATAAGCTATTGTCTATAAATCTGCCCTATTGTTTTTTCTGAAGGTTGTTTTTCTGAAGTTTTTATTCTGTACTTTAAGCGACTTATTTTTCTTTTAAAATTCTTATACTAATTTTGAAACCCATTTTTCCACCCTGAACACTGAAAACCTCTAAAAATATTTCATTTTGCTTGTATTTAGATCTAGGGATAGGTAAATCACCAGTATAATCAAAGTCTAGGAGAGTTCTACCTTCTCAATAGATTCTATGCCCTCCCATAGCTTTTCTGTGTTCTTAACTACTACTACTACTAACAACTCACGACAGCACCAAGCCGCCTGAGGCCAATACAGCTACGCACGCTCCTCCTCCATCCCAATCTGTTCAAAGCCTCCCTTTTTACGCCCGCCCATGAAGTTCCCATTTCTTTTAAATCTTTCTTTATGACGTCCTCCCACCCCAGACGAGGACGACCTGCATTCCGTTTAGCCCAAGATAGTTGGCCGAAAAGAGCAATCTTCGGCAATCTGCCATCCTTCATCCGCATAACGTGCCCTAGCCACCTCAACCTTTCTTTCATTATAGCCCTAGAGAGCGGTATTGAACCACATTTTTTGTATAGCCTATTGTTTGAAATACGATCAGTCAGCCATGTACCCAGAGCAATCCTTAAGCAATTTCTCTGGAAAACATCTAGAAAATCTTCATCCGCTTTTTGGAGCGCCCATGCTTCAGAGCGATATTTGACACTGTAGCTTCTAATATTCTAATCTTGGTTTGCAGACTTATCTTCCTATTTTCCAAACTTTTATTTAACTGTAAAAAAACACCCTGAGCCTTGGCTATTCTACTTTTGACAACTTAACTGCTCCAACCATCTTTACTAATAATACTACCAAGGTAAGTGAAGATGCCCACCTGATCAATCTTTTCATTACCCAACGTCACCTTTTCATCTTCACTTATTCCTAGCCTTAGTGACTTAGTATTTTTAACATTAATTTTCAAACCTATTCTAGCACCCTGAACACGCAAAACCTCTAAAATTCCATTCATGTTGCTCAGACTTTCATCTAGGATGCTTAAATCATCAGCATAATCTAAGTCCAGCAGACTTTTTCCTCCCCATTTTATTCCGTGGTCTCCCATTCCCTTTCCTGTGTTCCTTAAGACAAAGTCCATCAAAATAATCTATACAAAAGGGATAGAACACAACCCTGCTTAACTCCTAATTCAATACAAAACCAGCTGCTTACCTTATTTCCTACCTTAACCGAAGCAGTGTTATTCTCGTACATAGCACTAATCACTTTAATGCATTTGTCTGGTATACCATACAAGGATAAAACCTTTACTAAAGCCCTTCTATCAACATAATCGAACGCTTTCTCATAATCTATAAAACTGAGGACCAAAGGTGTAGGAAAACTCAGGCACTTCTCAATTATTAACCTAAGAATGAAAATTAGGTCGACACATCCTCTACCTTTTCTAAAACCGCACAGTTCTTCTCTTAAAATTTTGTCTACGGCATCTCTCAGTCTAAAAAGTATCATATTATTAATTAATTTACAACCTACAGAGACCAGTCTAATCCTTCGATAATTACCACACCACTTTTATCACCTTTCTTATAAAGTGGCTTAATTAAAGTTTTCCTAAAATCGTTAGGTACTTCCCCCTTTTCAAAAATCATATTCATAATCATCAGTAACTTATTTCTAACCTCAGAGCCACCATGTTTAAGAAACTCATTTAACTCCCTATCAGCACGTAGAGCCTTATTATTTTTTAGTCCTTCTAGTTCTGTCGCTAATTCCTCCTGAAGAAACAAATCTTCCTTCACATCCAAGGTATCACAAACTTTGTCATTTTCCTCTATATCTCTTCCTTCAACTCTATCTCGGTTAAGCAAATTCTCAAAATGTTTGGACCATCTCTCTTTAGTTATTTCCTTATCACTAATTGCGGCCCCATTCCTATCTTTAACTGGGCCAAGTCCGGATTGACTACTCCCTCTCAATTTATTAACATGTTCACAAGGTATTTTACGATTATACCGTCAAGCTGATACTTCTAGATGTTCATCAATTTTATTTATGGCCGCCTCTTTTTCTCATCTTTTTAATTCAGATTTTATTATTTGTTCCACTTTCCGTATATTCTTTTTATTTTCATATGATCTATCACTCAGATAATTCTTGCACAAGTCCTTTCTCCTTTCTACCAAACATAAAGCTTTTTCACTAATATTCATAGCTGCGGTTCTAGCTTTCTTCCCTAAGACACCTTCGGCAGCTTCAAAAACTATTTTTAGAAAATTGTTCCAGCCATCTTCCACATTATCAAATTTTAAACTCTAAAGTTTAATATTCAACTGTTCCTGGAAAGTGTCTCTCAAATTCTTATCCTGGAGTCTACCAATATCATAACTTCCCGGGAGGTAGTTACCCTTCCGATATTTTAGCTTTAAATTAACCCTTGACACTACTAGATGGTGATGTTTACTTTTAACATCAATAACAGCACTCCTATATACCCTAGTATCTTGTATTAATCCTGCCAGTCTTCGGTTTACAATAAGATAATCAATAAGGTTTACTGTCTTACCATCACGTGAACACCACGTTAACTTATGAGACATTTTATGACCAAATACCGTATTGGTTATAACTAGATTGTTATACCTACAAAATTGCAAAAGTCTGTATCCATTACTGTTTTCTTTTCCTACACAAAATTTACCTTGGCTAGGGTACCATCTATCCCTACTTCTACCAACCTGGGCGTTAAAATCTCCCAGTAAAAACATCATATTTCTACCTGGGACCCTGTCTATTTGCTCCTGTAACTGTAAGTAAAATTCATCTGAGTAACTAGTATCTCCGTCAGTTGGTTCTACAGGGGCAGATACTGCTATAACTGATACATTGAGCTTTTTATTCATAAAATGAGCAGCTAGTATTCTATTATTAATACCTTCCTAGCCTAAACAAGACTTAGCAGCTTCCTTATTCATAATGAGCCCTACTCCCTGTCTATGTACCCCATCCTTCCTGCCCGAGTAAACAAATTCTATATCACCTAATTTCATACTTCCTACCCCTGGGATATGAGTTTCTGAAACTCCTAATAAATCCAGTTTGAATCGTCTGAATTCGTCGGTTAAAATGTCGATACGATAGTCATTTTTTAACGTCGTAACATTCCAGGTTCCAATTTTCATGTTCTTTAAATCATTGAAATTGTGTTCGCCTCAGGAAAAGCAATGACGCCGGATACCAGTGTAGGAAGGGGATCACATATCTTCTCAAATCTACACCGAAGTGCTTAAGCCGGCTTACAACCGGACAACAAGAAGTCCCTGGGACCTCCATGAATGGGGGCTTTGTGTAATCCTGGGCCCATCCTGGTCACAACATGGTTTTCAGCACTTGGCGATGCTTTTCTATGAACAAGAGTCAAAATCCTGCACAGACAATCTCTAGCCTATTACCTCTGACTTATTATATATTCATGCCTATAAATATTATGCTACTAGGGAGAGGCAACCCATAATAGATAAATTAGCTAGGAAGACGTCTTTCCGCCCGAAGACGCCCGTCAAAACATACCAAGCCCAAAAGCTCCCTGAATACGGAATATTCACAAAATGAAAGAGAAGCTGGGGAAAGAGACATGCTATCTGATTCTTTCTGATCACGCCATCTTAGGCTGTGACTCACGGCCATCTTATGCTACTTCACGGATTCACAGTGTGAGAAAAGGCCTTGCTCTGAAGAAGCTAATGACAGATGCTGACTTTCGTACATCAGCTGCAGTTTTTATGCTGAAGTCAGCTTCGAAGGAGGAAGTAAGGGTTGCTGGAGAAAACACTCTGCTCATGATATATGGCTCATAAAAAGGGGGAAATCTGAATGAACTCCGCAAGAAACTTTTTAAAAAGAAGGTGACTACTGCTAGCACGTTCGTCCACCCAGAAGAGTTGCCACCAACTTCTGATGCGGCTAAATTCCAAAATTACAGGGTTTTCTACCAAGTTCATGTATAGAGTGGATATCCTTATTTTGAACTTAAAGCTGAGGAATAGGGTTGGAAAAATAAAGATTACTTCTTGCATCCATTGACTACTGACGTCCTACCAGCCCTCGTATGCTTCTGAAAGTCGGGAAGTGCTCCTGTAAACTGGAATGTAGCTCAACAAAATGTAGCTGCTCTAAAATCGGCTTAGCTTATACTACAGCGTTTAAAACGTGCAAAGGGACAGTGTGTTCTAACTCTGCAAGAATAAAAAGCTATAACGATGAGGAGAACGTTGAAGCTTAGATATCTGGATTAAAAGAATAAGTTGTGAATACTAGTCGGAATTTGATTCTGTCTTTCAAGTGTTCATGAAGTTAATTCGATAATTATGTCAGTTGTGAAGACTAGTCAGTGTACTGATAATAGTTTATTCTAGGATAGATTTTAAATGTTGGTCGTTGAAAACCAGCTTCATAGATGATTTCCCTTTTCTAATATTTTTAATGTTTTAATAAACATCTTGCAATATCTTTTTTTATGCCAACCCATCAGATTATGGAGCCTGCGACGATCAGATTCAGGCTAACTAATTATTAGATCTGAAAGCCGACAATTTAGCCAGCGAAAGATGGTCTGGAAAAAAAATTGGGGTCACGATGACGAAAAGCGTAAAAATCTCGTATTGATGGTTTTGAAACTTTTATTTACCGTACACCAAATTTGACTCAATTTTTGCACTCATCTCGTCTTTTTACACCGAAATAATAATTCAGTTCAAAATCATTTCTGTTATAATTTGTTTTTACCAACAACCGACGAATTGGTGGACAAGTGCTAAAAGTATAAGTGTTAGGTGCTAAAATGTTAAATGAAAATAAAAAGTGCATATTGATAAATATAAAACACGTTTTCTTAGATACATAACATAATGTTAATTTGATTTTTGGGCTCAGCTCATCGTTTTATGTCAGAATTGTTGCCTTCTGATCGTATAGTAAAAGAGGTCACAACGATACGAAGGGTATAATCACATATTGATGATCATGAAACTTTTTATGGCACATTATACATCAAATTTGCTTTTATTTTCGGGCTCAGCTCTTCATTGCAATTCTGTATACTGCACTTCATATACAGAAAAATGAACATTTACCGACAGTTCATTTTTTTTAGAAAAATCTGAAAAAATTGACACGAAAAGCAAAAAAAAACTCTAGTTTTGCGTCGACCTAGAATGTGAAACTTTGGATAGGTTGTTCAGCTTTTTTTCTCTCTACAATGTGGTGTAAAAATCATTTCTGTTGCAAATTGTTTGGGGTGAAACTCTAGTTTGCCTGTACAAGTATTTTACTTTAGCTGTTTGGATTCATTCAAAATTGTTTTCAAGGAAAAAAAATGTGTATATATACATCGTAGGCAGGGCAATAATGTTGCCTAAGTAAAGAACGATGCTGGCACAAAGTATTTTTTTTTCTTTTTTTTGTTTAGACCATGGCACTTGGTATCGAAGGAGTTGTCCTAGAAACTTCTTAAAGGACTCATTCGATTGGAAATTGAAAGGGCTAGTGCCCTTTTTAATAGTCGAAAAGGATTGGAGGGCAACCAAGCCCCTCCCACGCCCATTATTTCCCCAAACACATCCAATCAAAATTTTGAGATAGCCAATTTTGTTCAACATAGTTTAAACTTTCGGAAATTATGTCTTTCATGATGACCCCCCCCCTTCCCACTCCCCGTACAGTCTTCAGGACAAGGGTTGTAAGAAATACCCTTGGGGCATATAGGGTTCTTATAGAAAAGATGTATAAGCTTCGGAGGGGGCTAATTGGTTCGGTAATCAGAAGTGCTAGTGCCCTTTTTAAGATTCAAAGTGATCGAAGGGCAGATACATCTCCCCACACTCACACCTCCTATTTTCCTTAAATGCATCTGATAGAGATTTTGAGATAGCAATTTTATTCAAAATAGTCTAAAGATCACAAAACAAGGCTTTTGGGGTTGAACCAAACCCCCAGAACCTGGGGGCCAGGATTTAAGTTGTGTCTCTGGGGTATTTAAGGTTTTTATGGAGTTTATAGTTGTATAAGCCTTTGTCCTCTAAGGCTCATTTGGTTGAAAATTGGAAGTTCTAGGTCTCTTTTAAGAATCAAAAGAGAGGGAGAGCAACTAGTCCCCCATTCCAGACTACCCCTCTTTTCACCAAACGAATCTGACTGAGATTTTCAGATAGCGATTTTGTTAAAAATGGTCCAAATAAAATATAACAATTCCTCTAGGGTTGACACCCCCCCCCCCAGGTCCCGGGGGATATGGATGTAAGTCATGCCCTAAGGGCATACAAGGGTTTTGTTTTTAAAGTGGGTGGTCGTATAAACTTTAGATGTGGCTCATTTGTTTTTAAACGGGAAGCTGTGGTGCCCTTTTTAAAAATCAAAAGGTATTTGAGATCAACCAGTAGCCCCCCCCCCCCCCAAAAAAAATCTATCATTTCCCCAAAGACATCCAATCAAAATTTGGACATAGCAATTTCGTTCATCGCAGTTGAAGGGTCTGGAAAATTATTTTTTAAGGAAAGCATCGCCGCCCCCACAGCTCTCACGGCAAAGGATTTAAGTTATGCCTTGGGGACATATAAGGTTTTTATAGAAAGGATGGTCATATACTTTGGAGGAGACTCATTGGATTGACAATCAGAAGTTCTAGTGATATTTTTAAGTCAAACTCATCGAAGGGCCGATACCCCCCCCCCCACCCCGCGTTTTTTCCTGAAATGCGTCTGATAGAAATTTGGAGATTGTAATGTTATTCAAAACAGTCCAAATATCATATAACAAGACTTTTGGAGTTGAAACAAAGCCCCAGAGCATGGGGGCAAGGATTTAAGCTATGCCCCGGGGCATTTAAGGTTTTTATGGAAGGTATGTCTGTATAAACCTTGGTCCTCTAAGGGTCATTTAATTGAAAATGGAAAGTTCTAGGTATCTTTTAAGAACCAAATGTTATAGAGGGCAAATAGCCCCGCCCCGCCCGACCTCCTCTCTTTTCTCCAAACCAATGTGAATGAAATTGTGAGACAGCGATTTTGTTCAAAATGTTCCAAAGAAGATATAAAAATGCCACAAGGGTTGACAAAGCCTTCCAGTTCCCTGGGGATAGGGTTGTAAGTCATGCCCTGGGGGTATACAGGGATTTCTTGGGATGGGGGGTTGTATTAACTTCTAATGTGGCCCATTTGATATTAAATAAGAAGCTATAGTGCCCTTTTTAAGATTCAAAAGTGATCTGAGAGCAACCAATCCCTCCCCCCAAATTCTTCATTTTCCCAAAGACATCCAATCAAAATTTGGAGATAGCAATTTCGCTCATCGTAGTTGGAGGGTTATTTTAAAAAGATATAACAATGCTTCTAGGGTTGACACAGCCCCGGCCCCGCCCCCCCCCCATTGCCCTGGGGATAGGGCTGTAAGTCATGCCCTGGGGGCATACAGGGATTTTTTGGAATGGGTGGTTGTATAAACTTCTAATGTGGCCCATTTGATTTTAATTGGTAAGCTATTGTGCCCTTTTTAAGAGTAAAAAGTGATTTAAGAGCGACCAGCCACCCCCCCCCCCCCACAAATCCATCATTTCCCCAAAGACATCCAAACAAAATTTGGAGATAGCAATTTTTCATCGTTGTTGAAGGGTCTGGAAATTATGTTTTAAGGAAAACTTCCCTACCCCCTGAGCTCTCAGGGCAAAAGATTTAATTTATGCTCTGGAGGCATATAGCGTTTTTATAGAAAGGATGGTCGTATAAACTTTGGAGGGGACTCAGTGGATTGGTAATAAGAAGTTCTAGTGCTATTTTTCCGAGGCAAAGTGGTCAGAGCACAGCTACCTCCTCTCTCCACACACAAACGTCGAGTTTTTCCAAGATGCATCCAATAGAAATTTTAAGCCAGTCCTTTTACTCAATATAGTTCAAAGATCATGAAACGTTGCTTTTGCGGTTGATACAAGCCACCAAATTCTAGGGCGATGATTGCAAATTATGCCCCTGGGGCATTTATGGTTCTTATGGAAGGGATGGTTGTTTAAACTTTAGAGTTCGCTCATTTGGTTGGAATTGGAATTTCTAGTTCCCTTTTAAGAGTCAAAAGTGATGCAGGTCAACTAGTCTCCCCAACTATCCCCACCAAACGCATTTCATTGATATTGTGCGATGGCCATTTTGTTTAAAATAGTCCAAAGAACATATAGCAATGCCTCCAGGGTTGACAAAACGCCCCAGAGCAATATGTTCATACTACTACTAATACTACTACCACTGCAACATTTACTAGTTGTACTACTACTATTACTATTGCTCCAACTACTACTTCTATCGTAACTACTTGTAAGGTTAACAGCATTAAGATGAAAATTTTAAGAAGTATATGAATATACAAGTTAACAAAAGGGCATATCGACAATTTCATAGTAAGGGCTATGCGTATTAAGTTGAGTAGTAATACTCAAGGCCGTATCCAGGGGGAGGGCTTTGGGAGTTTGAACCCCCCTCCTTCCCCGAAATGTTTGTCTGACTCATAAAAACGTAACAAAAATGGACATAAACAAATTTTGTTTGTGTTTTTTGAGGTTTTTTGTGTAAGCCCCCTCCGAAAAAATATTCTGGATACGGCCCTGGTAATACTACTGCTGTGACGACTATTACAACTATGTCTAAGGGTATGAAGATGAAAGTTTCAGAAGATATTTCTGAAAATTTCTGTTACACGGCTGAAAGCTGCCATACGTATGCAGGCTGTCAAAGCGGCATATCAGCAATATTTTGGGAACAGTTTCGTGTGTGAAATGAAAACTTACAAGGCTTGTTGTGGGAGATGTTGAACTAACCAAAAGACAATATTTGCATCATGATACTACTATTTCTACTCCTACAACTACTATTACTGCTACTATTATTATTACTGCTACTAAAGCTAAGACTACTACTATTAACTCTACCCCTACTGCTACTACTGCTACTACTATAACTACTGGTGCTACGACTACTACTAATAAGCCTAAGGGTATTAAGGCACAAATTTTGGGCTATACCGAAACTGTGCTGAAATAAATCGAAACCCACAACGCCCACATAGGTTGCCAAGAACGTATTAGCAATGCCTCAGGACCGGTTGATCGCATTAAGTTGAAAATTACATCGTGTGTCGGAGGGGATGTTGAAAAACAAATAAACAAAGGTGCTATCTAAATACTGCTACTAATGCTACTACTCCTGCTACCACTATTGCTACTACAACTATTGCTATTACACAGTGTAAGGGTATTAAGGTGAAGCTTTTAAGGAGTATTAAGGCGGATGTTGAATTAAATCAAAACGTACTATGATCATGAAGATTGTCAAAAGGGTGACAAAGCCATATCACAATAACGGCTTACATTATTAAGTTAGACTTTTCAATTAGGCCGAATTTTGAATTAGCCAGCAGATACTATGTGTATACTTTGAATACTACTTCTACGGTTACTGTAATAAAGGACACTAAGGGCACTAGGTTGAAACGTTTAAGGGGAGTTTCTATTAAATCAAAAATATATACGCATGTAAGTATTAAAAGAGCATATAAGCAAAATCATAGGCAGCGATGCTCTATCATAGCTAGTAATTTCTATTACTCTTTTTAAGAGTCAAAAGCTATTGGAGGGCAATCAGCCCTCCTCTTTAGCTCATGATTATCAAAACACTTCCAATCGAAATTATAAGATAGTCATTTTGTTCAACATAGTTGAACGGTCTTGTTACTGTATCTCTAGGGCTATTACCTAGTTCAACTTTATGCAATTTGCCCAATATGTTTAAAAACTAAATATTGCCTTAGGATTAAATCAAAACGCACCATGTGTATGCTGGTTGCCAATAAGACATCTCAGCAATATCATAGGCAGCGCGCTAGCGCTGCCTAAGTAAAGAACGATGTGGGCACAGTGTTTTTTTTTGTTTTTTTTTTTTCTCCATACCCGGGCACGTCGTATCGAAGGAGTTGTCGTAGAAACATCGAAAAGGGCTCATTCAATAGGAAATTGGAGTGACTTGTGTCCTTTTTAATTGTCGAAAGGGTTTGGAGCGCAACTAGCCCCCCCCCCCCCAAGCCTATCTTCCCCGAAACACATTCAATGAAAATTTCGAGATAGTCATTTTATTCATCGTGGTTGATATCCAGATAGAAAATATCTTTTTGAGGAGGACGCTCCCCCACAACCCTCGGGGCAAGAGTTTTAAGTTATGCCCTGAGGGCATATAAGATCAGTGTTTACACACTTTACAGTTTATTATTATTTTTTTCTATAAAGCAGGGCACTTCATATAGAAGGGGTCAACGTAGAGACTTCAAAAGGGTTTCTTTCGATTGGAAATCAAGAGTTCTAGTGCCCTTTTAATAGTCAAAGTGATTGGAGGGCAACTAGCCCCCACCCCTCCTCACGCCAATCATTCCCCCAAACACATCCAATCGAAATTTGAGATAGCCATTTTCTTCCTCGTAGTTGATTTCCAGATAGAAAATATGTTTTTGAGGTGGACACTCCCCCACAACATAATATTGTGGGGGATTGTGGGGGTATATAATATTTTTATAGAAGGTGTTGTTGTAGAAACTTCAAAAACAGCTCATTCGATTAGACAATTCAAAGGGCTAGTGCCCTTTTTAATAGTAGAAAGTGATTGGAGGGCAACTAGCCCACCCCACGCCCATCATTCCCCCAAACGCGTCCAATAAAATTTTGAGATAGCCATTTTGTTCAGCATAGTTGATTTACAGCTTAAAAATATTTTTTGAGGAGGATACTCCGCCACAGCCCTCAGGGCAAGGGTTTTAAGTTATGCCCTGGGGGCATACAAGGTTGTATAGCAAATATTGTCGCAGAAACTTCAAACCAGAGCTCTTTCGACTTTAATTTCAAAGGACAATTGTTGTGTTTAATAGTCAAAAGTGACAGGCAACATTTTTTGTTGTTGTTGTTGTTTTGACCAGGGCACTCTGTATCGAGGGAGTTTTAGAGTGGCTGTCGAAAGGGGCTCATTTGATTGAAAATTGGAGTGGCTTGTGCCCTCTTTGATAGTCAAAAGTTATTGGAAGGCAACTAACACCCCTTCCACACCCACCATTTCCCGAAACACATCCAATCAAGCACATCCAAGCAAAACCCCTATGCCTTCCCAAGGCCAGAACAAAATTTGAACTTTAATGAAAAAAAAAAAATTAATGTGCATTGTAAGTTTAATATAAATATAATGATATTTATAAATTAAAATGTTAAAATTATTTTATTTATCAAAGTTATAAAAGTAAAAATTTTTGTTTTTTTTTCAGTAAAGTGCAAATTTTGTTCTGGCCTTGGGAAGGCATAGGAGTTTTGCGCCCAACTTATGTTAATTTCTGCTCGTTTTGAGTTTGACTCGGTGTTTTATTGTAATTTCTGTTCGTTTTGGGTTTCATTTATTTATCGATGCTGATTTGTAGTAGTTTCGAGCTAGGTAGACTTAAAAACGCATCAAAATTTGCTTATATGCAATTGTGTTAAGTTTTAACGAGTATAAGAAACACATTGGGGGGGGGTCAATCCCCCTAACCTCTCCTCCCTTTGGATCCAGCCTTGGCTAGGGGTATAAGAACAAGGACTGGTATGCTTTCCGTATTTATCGAATAGCATCAATCTATGGAAATGGTTGAGGATGATAAAATGACCTTGTGAGTTGACCTAGCTTTCATTATATTTATAAGGAGTTTTTCTTTGAAAAACTTTGAAAAACTTTTCTTTGAAAAACATATTTATCGATTTTGATTTGTAGTAGTTTCGAGCTAGGTAGATTATTTGATTTTATTTTCTCTCATTTTTTCTTTAATGGAGTTCTTTACTTTTCTTTGAAAAACTTATTTTGTGGAAACAGTTTTTTTAATTAATCCCACGAAGAACTGATGCTATTATATTCAAACTGTCTGGGCTACTTCTATTACTACTTCTGCTCTTAAACTTTAACTGAATCAAAAGAGTGTAAGTGTATCCAAGCTTTCTAAGGGCATAGATAGAATTTCTTGCCAATGGTATCAAGTTTTATTTGTTCAGGTCAACTAGAAGAGGTATATAGCTAAACTAAACCTTACTATTTGTGTCCAAATTTTTAAAAGGGTGTATGTTGTTAAAAAATTGCTGAAAAATTTTCTCCAGCATACAAATAGCAGACCAAGCTATAAATACTTACAGAAAAATCAAAAAGATTCAAACTGCTATTTTCTTTTTCCCTGAAAAAGACTATGTTAATATAAAACGAACATAAATTCATTAAATTTTTTTTCCATAAAATAAGTTTTTCAAGAAAAGTAAAGAACTCCATTAGACCAATAATGAGCAAAAATAGAATCAAATAATCTATCAAGCGTAAAACTACCACAAATCAGCATAGATAAATAAATGAAACCCAAAACGAACAGAAATTACAATAAATAATCAAGTCAAACTAAAGGCGAGCAGAAATTGACATGAGTAGGGCTCCAAACGCCTATGCCGTCCCAACGCCAGAACATGATTTGCATTTTACTGAAAAAAAAATGTTTTCAATTTTATAAATTTAATAGATAAAACATTATTAACATTTTAAGGAATAAATATTGGCAAAACTCACAATGCACACTCATTTATATTTTTTTCAGTAATGTGCAATTTATGTTTTGGCCTTGGGAAGGCATAGGGGTTTTGAGCCCTACTCAAAGTATTTCTTCTCGTTTTGAGTTTGACTTGGTTATTTATTGTAATTTCTGTTCGTTTTGGGTTTCATTTATTTATCGATGCTGGTTTGTGGTAGTTTTACGCTAGGGCAATTATTTGATTCTATTTTTGCTCATTTTTGGTTTAATAGAGTTCTTTTACTAAAAACTCCTGTATCGACACAACACCTTCCCCCTCCCCGAGCCTGGGGCAGGCGTTGTAAGTATTGCTTGGGGCATATATGGTTCTTATGGAAGGTATGCTCGCATGAACTTCGGAGAGGGCTCATATGATTGGAAATTTAAAGTTCTCGTTCACTTTTTAAGAGTCAAAAGAGATCGGAGGGCAACTAGCCCCTCTCTCCACGCCCTATTTTTCTCAAACCCATCCGATAAGAATTTTGAGAGAGCCATTTTTTCGAAATAGTTCAAAGGTCAGATAATAAAAACTCCGGTGTCGACGCATCCCCCCAGGGCCCCGGGGCAGGCATTGTAAGCTCTGTCCTGGGACCGTATGTGTTTCTTATGAAAGGGAGGCTCGTATCAACTTCAGAGAGGGTTTATTTGAATGGAAATTAAAAGTTGTAGTTCATTTTCTCAGAGTGAAAAGAGATCGGAAGGCAACTAGCCCCTCCTGCCCTCCACGCCTTTAGGTTTATCGAATAGATAAATCCATCCGATAAAAATTTGAGGTGACCATTTTGTTTAACATAGTTCAACCATAGTTCAATCATAGCAGACAAACATACAAAATTTAATGAACTCACCTTCTAAATTGTTCCCGAAATTTTCTCTCATTTTGATAAAAATTCTCATGGTGATCCAAATCACTATTGGGCCACTAATGAGCCAAAGGTAGAATAGAGGTAGATGGCCCTTAGAATTTAGTTTCAACAGTTTAACAAAAGTATCCAGCGTAGCGATCTGTTCCAGCATATGTATACGTTCCTGCGTATATATTAGTATTTGCCACAGAATTTGCCACATCATTGTTTTAACACTTGTTAGTCTGCGATACGAGTACTGACATGTTTTGTCTACGACATAGTATATTCTTCTTTAGTATGTCCAACAGTTTTCTCATTGTTAATGCAGTTTTCGTAAATATATTTAGTAAATCCTTTTTGAAAAATGCTAAACATTGAAATATACGTTACAAAATGTTTTTTATTTTGTATTATTAGGGTATTTAGCTTATTAATAGATTTAAAACACATACAATACATATCATATAAATTTAAAGCTGGAAACTCTAAAAAACGGGATTTTGATACCAATAGATACATCAAAAGAATCAGATTTTAATGTTGATTTCAAATATATAAGTTTCATCAAGTTTAATTCAACCCATCAAAAGTTACATGGCTGAACAAATTTGGCAGATTTTCGAAAAAAGGGGAAAAGACCCCCTAAAAGTTATGGAACTTAATGAAAATCACACCTCCATAGTTCAGAGTATCTGAGAACCCTACTGTAGAGGCTTCACGCTCCTACCTGCAAAAATGTGGAATTTTGTATTTTTTTTCAGAAGAAAGATCATGGTTGCATGTTTATTTAAGTAGAAAGGCCCCTATTGACACGATCAGAACCACGTGGTTTATGGCTTTCTCACTGAGAATGAAAAAACAGAATGTTTCTCAATGGAAAACACAGGGATTTTCTCACATTTATGGTTGTTTCTTGGACGATTATGTGTGTTGGTCAATTTATTTGATGTTTTTCTCGAGTGTCAACAGTAATTTATGTCTGTTTTATGGTTTTTGTCAGTGCGAATTGGAAAAACAGGAACTTTCTCACTTTGATGGATGTTTTCTGGATTATTGAGTCTAACGGGGACAGAGTCAATGACCATCTACAATTTAGTCTAACTCTGTCAGTACACCAAATAAGTAACAACAAATTAATTCCCCTTTCTTGACAAATCAATCAATGATGACATCATCTGTCAGACATTAAAAAACTTCGCCTAGAAACAATTCTCCAGGAATAGATCCATGTCATTAATAAAACCTTTGCCCCGGAAACAATTCTACTGGTCGAACTCCAAAAGATATTAATAAAACTTCCCCATGGAAACAATTCTCCAAGAAACATCTTAGAGATGAATAGATTAACACGGGAAAGAGTTTCACAGCAATTTCAAATGTGACAGCGCAAGGATGCCAAAAATAAAAGGAACACGCTGAAATTACGATTAGGGGTTATTTGGGCGAAACCGTTTTAGACATTTTTTGGAATTATTTCGGTGAAACAGTTAGAGACATTTTAAAAGATGATTTTAGAAAAGGTTTTAGAAGAGAATTTGAGGGTGAAACTCTGTGGTCGTTATAATACACAAGTTTCATTTGAACAGTGTCATGAGGTCCTCTACCCCAGACCCAAAGGGTCCTCATACCCCATCCCAACCCCGAAAGAAGCCCCCGGTCTGCAAAGGTCCCCCAGGCTCCCAAAGGGCCCTCGGATCCCCAATGTTATGCTATGTTATGTTATTTTATGTTATGTTATGCTATGCTATGTTATGTTATGTTATGTTATGCTATGTTATGCTATGCTATGCTATGTTATGTTATGTTATGTTATGTTATGCTTTGTTATGTTATGTTATGTTATGTTATGTTATACCTTTCAAAAGACATTTCAGTGCAAGTTCCTTTCTTAATCTCCCTTTCTAAGCTCATTTTCTACCTTGAAGAATCTATCCTCTTAACCCCCAACTATACTTTACAGCTTTTTGTTTACCTCAACACCAAGAAATACTTTTCAAAAGACATTTCAGAGCAAGTTCATTTCTTAATGTCCCTCCTAAACCCATTTACCAAGTTGAAACATCCTTCCTTTTTACCCATAACTTTACTTTACAGCTCTTTGAATACATCAACACCAAGAAATACTTTTCAAGACATTTCAGAGCAAGTTCCTTTCTTAATGTCCCTCCTAAACCCATTTTACAAGTTGAAGCATCCATCCTTTTTACACACAACTTTACTTTACAGCTTTTTGAATGCTCAACACCAAGTAATACTTTTCAAAAGGCATTTCAGAACAAGTTCTTTTCTTAATGTCCCTCCTAAACCCATTTTACAAATTGAAGTACCCATCCTTTTCACCCACAACTTTACTTTACAGCTTTTTGAATGCTCCAACACCAAGCAATACTTTTCAAAAGAAATTTCAGAGCAAGTTACTTTCTTAACGTTCCTCCTAAACCCATTTTACAAGTTGAAGCATCATTCCTTTTCACCCACAACTTTACTTTACAGCTTTTTGGATACCTCAACACCAAGAAATACTTTTCAAAAGACATTTCAGAGCAAGTTCCTTTCTTAATGTTCCTCCTAACCCATTTTACAAGTTGAAGCATCCTTACTTTTCATCCACAACTTTAATTTAAAGCTTTTTGGATACCTCAACACCCAAGAAATACTTTTCAAAAGAAATTTCAGAGCAAGTTCCTTTCTTAATGTTCCTCTTAAACTCATTTTACAAGTTGAAGTATCCTTCCTTTTCCCCCACAACTTTACTTTACAGCTTTTTGGATACCTCAACACCCAAGAAATACTTTACAAAAGACATTTCAGAGCAACTTCCTTTCTTAATGTCCCTCCTAAAGCCATTTTACAAGTTGAAGGATCCTTCCTTTTCACCCACAACTTTACTTTACAGCTTTTTGGATATCTCAACACCAAGAAATACTTTTCGAAAGACATTTCAGAGCAAGTTCCTTTCTTAATGTCCCTCCTAAACCCATTTTACAAGTTGAAACATCCTACCTTTTCACCCACAACTTTACTTTACAACTTTTTGGATGCCTCAACACCAAGAAATACTTTTCAAAGGACATTTCAGAGCAAGTTCCTTTCTTAATGTCCCTCCTAAACCCATTTTACAAGTTGAAGCATCCTTCCTTCTCACCCACAACTTTACTTTACATCTTTTTGGATACCTCAACACCAAGAAATACTTTTCAAAAGACATTTCAGAGCAAGTTCCTTTCTTAATGTACCTCCTAAAGCAATTTTCAAATTTAAGAATACATCCTTTTCACCCACAAAATTACTTTACCGCTTTTTGGATAACTCAACACCTAAGAAATAATTTTCAAAAGACATTTCAGAGAACTTTCTTTTCATATTGTTCCCATTAAACTCATTTTAAAATTTGAAGTATCCTTTCTTTTCTCCTACAACTTTACTTTAAAGCATTTTGGATATCCCAAAACCAAGAAATACTTTTCAAAAGAAATTTCAGAGCAAGTTCCTTTCTTAATGTCCCTCCTAAACCCATTTTACAAATTGAAGCATCCTTCCTTTTCACCCACAACTTTACTTTACAACTTTTTGGATGCCTCAACACCAAGAAATACTTTTCAAAAGACATTTCAGAGCAAGTTCCTTCCTTAATGTCCCTCCTAAACCCATTTTACAAGTTGAAGCATCCTTCCTTTTCACCCAAAACTTTACTTTACATATTTTTTGATGCCTCAAAACAAACAAATACTTATCAAAAGACATATCAGAGAAAGATCCTCAAGTAATTTCCCTTCTAAACCCATTTTACAAGTTTAGGCATCCTTCCTTTTCACCCACAACTTTACTTTACATCTATTTGGATACCTCAACACCAAGAAATACTTTTCAAAAGACATTTCAGAGCAAGTTCCTTCCTTAATGTCCCTCCTAAACCCATTTTACAAGTTGAAGCATCCTTCCTTTTCACCCAAAACTTTACTTTACAGCTTTTTGGATACCTCATCACCAAGAAATACTTTTCAAAAGACATTTCAGAGCAAGTTCCTTTCTTAATGTCCCTCCTAAACCCATTTTCAACATGAATAATACATCCTTTTCACACACAACTTTACTTTACAGCTTTTTGGATACCTCAACACCAAAAAATACTTTTCAAAAGACATTTCAGAGCAAGTTCCTTTCTTAATGTCCCTCCTAAACCCATTTTCCAACTTGAAACATCAATCCTTTTCACACATAACTTTACTTTACAGCTTTTTTGATTACTCAACACCCAAGAAAAACTTTTCAAAAGACATTTCAGAGCAAGTTCCTTTCTTAATGTCCCTCCTAAACCCATTTTACAAGTTGAAGCATCCTTCCTTTTCACCCACAACTTTACTTTACAGCTTTTTGGATACCTCAACACCAAATAAATAATTTTCAAAAGAAATTTCAGAGCAAGTTCCTTTCTTAATATCCCTTCTATACCCATTTTACAAGTTGAAACATCCTTCATTTTCACCCACAACTTTACTTAACAGCTTTTTGGATACCTCAACACCAAGAAATACTTTTCAAAAGACATTTCAGAGCAAGTTCCTTTCTTAATGTCCCTCCTAAACCCATTTTACAAGTTGAAGCATCCATCCTTATCACACACAACTTTACTTTACAGCTTTTTGGATACCTCAACACCAAGAAATACTTTTCAAAAGACATTTCAGAGCAACTTCCTTTCTTAATGTCCCTCCTAAACCCATTTTCCAACTTGAAGCATCCATCCTTTTCACACAAAACTTTACTTTACTGCTGTTTGGATACCTCAACACCCAAGAAATACTTTTCAAAAGACATTTCAGAGCAAGTTCCTTTCTTAATGCCCCTCCTAAACCCATTTTACAGGTTGAATCATCCTTCCTTTTCACACACAACTTTACTTTACAGCTTTTTGGATACCTCAACACCCAAGAAATACTTTTCAAAAGACATTTCAGAGCAAGTTTATTTCTTAATATCCCTTCTAAACCCATTTTACAAGTTGAAACATCCTTCCTTTTCACCCACAACTTTACTTTACAGCTTTTTGGATACCCCAACACCAAGAAATACCTTTCAAAAGGCTTTTCAGAGCAACTTCTTTTCTTAATGTACATTCTAAACCCATTTTCCAACTTGAAGTACCCATCCTTTTCACCCACAACTTTAGTTTACAGCTTTTTCGGATATCTCAACACCAAGAAATACCTTTCAAAAGACATTTCAGAGCAAGTTCGTTTTTTAAAGTCCCTCCTAGACCCATTGTAAGAGTTGAAGCATCCATCCTTTTCACCCAAAACTATACTTTTCAGCTTTTTGCATACCTCAACACCAAGAAATACCTTTCAAAAAGCATTTCAGAGCAACTGCTTTTCTTAATGTCCCTTCTAAACACATTTTCCAACTTGAAGCAACCATCCTTTTCACCCACAACTTTACTTTACAGTTTTTTGGATACCTCAACACCAAGAAATACTTTTCAAAAGACATTTCAGAGCAATTTCTTTACGTAATGTCCCTCCTAAACCCATTTTCCAACTTGAAGCATCCATCCTTTTCACCACAACTTTACTTTACAGCTTTTTGGATACCTCAACACCAAGAAATACTTTTCAAAGGACATTTCAGAGCAAGTTCTTTTCATAATGTCCCTCCTAAACCCAATTTACAAGTTGAAGTTCCCATCCTTTTCATCCACAACTTTACTTTACAGCTTTTTGAATGCCCAACACCAAGCAATATTTTTCAAAAGACATTTCAGAACAAGTTATTTCTTAATGTCCCTCCTAAACCCATTTTACAAATTGAAGTACCCATCCTTTTCACCAACAACTTTACTTTACAGCTTTTTGAAAGCACAACACCAAGCAATACTTTTCAAAAGGTATTTCAGAACAAGTTGTGTTCTTAGTGTACGTCCTAAACCCATTTTACAAATTGAAGTACCCATCCTTTTCACCTACAACTTTACTATGCTGCCTTTTTGAATGCTCCAACACCAAGAAATACTTTTCAAAGGGTACTTCACAACAAGTTCTTTTCTTAATGTCCTTCCTAAACCCATTTTACAAGTTGAAGCGTCCATCCTTTTCATCCACAACTTTACTTTACAGCTTCCGGGGAAATATTTGGAACAGAACTTTAAATTTTTCATCTCTTTGAGAAAGGTCAGAACTGAATTTAAGAAAATTTAGAATTAAAAGTGAAACTTTTTATCTTCATAGAAAATAATCACAATCATAGTATAACTTTTCCTATATTCTAAGGAAAAATTTAGAACTGAACTTTAAATTTTTTTATGTGTTGGTGAACTTAAAACTAAAGTGGAAGCTTTTCATTTTCTCTGGATAAATTAGAGTTGAATTGTGTTCGTTGGTAAAATTCAGAAGAGAACTTGAACTTTTCTATCTTCTATAAAAAATTTGGAATAGTATTTTAATTTTTTCATCTCTTTGAGAAATATATGAACTGAAGTGGAAACTTTTTATATTATTGTGGGAAAATAGAATTGATCAATAACTTAATTCATTTTCATTGAGAAAATAAAGAATCGAAGTTGAACTTTTCTTCTTCCGGGAAAATATTTGGAACAGAAATATAAATTTTTTCATCTCTTTGAGAAAGGTCGGAACAAAATTTAAGAAAATTCAGAATTAAAGTGAAACTTTTTATCTTCATAGAAAATAATCACAATCATAGTTTAACGTTTCCTATCTTCTAAGGAAAAATTTAGAACTGAACTTTATATTTTTTATGTCTTTTTGACCTTATAACTTAGGTGTAAGCTTCTTATTTTTCGATGATTACATTAAAAATGAATTGTGTTCTTTAGTAAAATTCAGAAGAGAACTTGAACTTTTTCTATCTTCTATAAGAAATTTGGAACAGTATTTAAAATTTTTTAATCTCTTTGAGAAAAATCTGAACTGAAGTAGAAAATTTTTATATTATTTTGGGAAAATAGAATTGATCAATAACTTATTTCATTTTCATTGAGAAAATTCAGAATCGAAGTTGAACTTTTCTTCATCCGGGAAAATGTTTGGAACAGAACTTTAAATTTTTTCATCTCTTTGAGAAAAGTCGGAATTGAATTTAAGAAAATTTATAATTAAAGTGAAACTTTTATCTTCATAGAAAATAATCACAATCATAGTATAACTTTTCCTATCTTCTACGGAAAAATTTAGATGTGAACTTTAAATATTTATGTCTTGGTGAACCTAAAACTGAAGTGGAAGCTTTTTATTTTCTCTGGTGAAATTAGAATGGAATTGTGTTCTTTGGTAATATTCAGAAGAGAACTTGAACTTTTCTATCTTCTAAGAAAAATTTGGAACAATATTTTAAATTTTTTCATCTCTTTGAGAAAAATCTGAACTGAAGTGGAAAATTTTCTATTATTTTGGCGAAATAGAATTGATCAATAACTTATTTCATTTTCATTGAGAAAATTCAGAATTGAAGTTGAACTTTTCTTCTTCCGGGGAAATATTTGGAAGAGAACTTTAAATTTTTTCATCTCTTTGAGAACGATCGGAACGGAATTTAAGAAAATTGTGAACTGAAGTGAAACTTTTTATCTTCATAAAAAATAATCACAATCATAGTATAACTCGTCTGTTTGAGAAAAATCTGAACTGAAGTGGAAAATTTTTATATTATTTCGGGAAAATGGAAATGATCAATAACATATTTCACCATTTTCCCAAACACATCCAATCAAAATTTTTGAGATAGTCATTTTATTTGACGTAGTTGAACGTTTTTGAAATTTTGTCTGTGAGGATTACCCCCCCTCCCCCCCCCTAGGACCCTCAGGGCAAGGGGTGTAAGTTATGCCCTGGGGGCATATAAGGCTTTTATAGAAAGCTTTGTCTTAGAAACTTCAAAAGGGCTCATTCGATTGAAAATTGAAAGGGCTAGTACCCTGTTTTAATAGTCGAAAGTGATTGGAGAGCAAATAACCCCCTCTCACGCCCACCAATTCCCCAAACAAACCCAATCCAAATTTTGAGATCGCTATTTTGTTCAACGTAGTTGCAAGTTTTGAAAATACGGTATTTGAGAATGACATTAGCCCCATAGTCCTCAGGGCAAGGGTTTTAAGTTACCTCCTGGGGTATATAAAATATGTATAGAAAGCGGTGTCGTAGGAAGGTCAAAAAGGACTCATTCAATCAAAAATTAAAAAGACTATGGGCCTTTTTAATAGTCAAAAGTTATTGGACGGCAACTAACCTCCCTCTCAAGCCAACCATTTTCCCAAACACATCCAATCAAAATTTTAAGATTGTCATTTTGTTCAAAGTACATAAAAGGTCCGGAAAATATGTCTTTGAGGATGACACTCCCTCAAAGGTCCTCAGGGCAAGAGTTGTAAATTATGCCCAGGGGGAACATTAGATTTCTTATAGAAAGTTTTGATTTTACCCCCCCCCCGGAGTAAAATCTTCGGGGGGGGGGAAAGTGTGACAAAATTAACCATAAGTCTATTAATAAAAAGGTGAAAAACAGAAAAAAAAACAAGGAATGCGGGCGCCAGAAAAAATCTTGGGGGAACCAGGGGTCCCCCGCCCGCTGGATGTGCCAGTGGTCCCACCACTCTGTTGGTCCCAGATATTGTAATAGAATTCAGTCTGATAAACCAATAACAGCTTAGACTATTTGAAATTCTGGATAACAATGGAAGCAATCATGATAGGCCAGTATAATTAAGCTAGGTCGAAGTAGTCTAGAAACGCGCTGCGTATGCTAATCTGTGGAGTGACGGTCTAGAATAGCCGCTGTTCAAAAGGAGACATAAGCTACTAGAACAAAAAAAGAATTTTTTTAAATTGCTGGTTTTATGTTCATTTATATAGGCTAGTTTTGTTCGCGATTTTGACAATTTATCCTTATAATAGTCTCGTATAGCCTTAAAATATATGAAAAATTAACCAAAAAGGATGACAGATAAATATTTCGCTGTTCATATTATTGACTTAGGCTACGAATACAGGGAATATACCACTCGGTGCCTTTTTATGCTCTTTCCTAATATAGTAATCACTTTAACCCCTGCGCTTAAAAATCTTTACTGTTCTCTCGGCTTCTTCTTGATACTCGCTTTGAAAGGCAAACTATTTAAACTCAGGACTGGTATGCCGGCTTAATTTGTTTTCAGAAAAATTTCCAAGACTCTCATAACAACTCCTTCGTTTGTTAGTGAGATTTTTCCCTTTTTAAAGACGCTGCTGGAAACAAACTTTTCCTAGATTTGCCCAAGTTCTTTCTGACTCTGCCGCTATACTGTTCTTTCTGATACTGGCCTATCATGATTGCTTCCATTGTTATCCAGAATTTTAAATAGTCTAAGCTGTTATTGGTTTATCAGACTGAATTCTATTACAGTATCTGGGAATAACAGAGTGGTGGGACCACTGGCAGATCCAGGGGGCCGGGGGACCCCGAGTTCCCCCAAGATTTTTTCTGGCGCCCTCATTCCTTGTTTTCTTTTTTTCACCTTTTTATTAATAGACTTATGGTTAATTTTGTCACACTCTCCCCCCCCCCCCAGAGATTTTACTCTAGATCTACCCTTCGACGGGATGCATCATCAAAAAAGTAAATACGACACTTGGAAAGAAGCATATAATAAGGCATTTATGGTAGGCTACTACTTTGTTGGTTGAGCATATTTCCTTCTAAAGTGACCAACGACTATATATCTACCCAAAATTGTTGAAATAAATTAGAATCGTCCCTAGAACTATTTGACCTGATGTATCTTCTTGCTAAGATTCAAAATTATTATTTAAATTCAGCCATCTTTTGAACACCTTTCGCTTTCTTCTCACTAATAGCCAGAATTAGTAACACATTATAAATTCACAATTAACTATTTTTTTAATATTATTTCTTCAGAAAAGTTTTCATAATAATTTCTGAGCTAAAGGGTTATCCAATCTTCAGTGACGTAACGGCTGACCCGCAATAAGCGGGCTGAGAGAAAAATCAATATATCAGCCCGGATTTAAGACGATTCATTGTCCTTAAAAGCTGAGACGCTATTAAGATATTATTTCTTCAAAATAAAGCTTTTTTATGAATTTAGCATCGTTACGACAAATTGTAAATGGTGCAAACTGGCAGGGCGAATTTCGAGCATTTTATTGAGGGGAAGAGGCATGGGATATATAATATTTTTTCTCCACATTATTGGTGGGACAACTGCAACCCCCCTAAATGACGTCCATGCAGACTGATGCACTAAATCTAAAGGAAATCAGGCATTCTTTTTGGAAAAGGGGGGAGGGGACTCCGGATCAATCTTTCTTTGTCCACAAACGATGAAGACAGGCACACAGGATTATTTTTGAGTGGGAGTTAAATTACAAAAAAAAAACGGTGAGTCTCGTACTGGATAATCTGAATAAAAAGTGCATAGAGTCCCAGAAAATCTATGACTATCGAAGGTGGCTCTTTGTACATTCTGGGCTATAAAGATACTAGTTTCGTTGATTCCTTTCTTCAAACTACTACTACTAACAACTCACCGCAGCACCAAGCTTGAGGTCAACACAGCAACGCACGCTTCTCCTCCATCCCAATCTGTTCAGAGCCTCCTTTTTTACACCCGCCCATGAAGTTCCTATTTCCTTTAAATCTTTCTTCATGAGGTCCTCCCACCCCAGACGAGGACGACCTGCTTTCTGTTTAGCCCTAGACGGTTGGCCGAAAAGAAAAATCTACGGCAATCTGTCATCCTTCATCCGCACAACGTGCCCTAGCCACCTCAACCTTTCTTTCATTATAGCCCTAGAGAGCAGTATTGAACCACATTTTTCGTATAGCCGATCGTTTGAAATACGGTCAGTCAGCCGGGTGCCCAGAACAATCCTAAGCAATTTCTCTGGAAAACATCTAGCAATTCTTCATCCGCCTTTCGGAGCACCCACGCTTCAGAGCCATATTTGACCACTGTCATCACTGTAGCTTCTAATCTCCTATTTTTAGTTTGCAGACTTATCTTTCTAAGTTCCTATTCTTCCAAACTTATTTTGGTAAATTTTTACCAAATCATATTATTGACTTCCAAATAATGTGAGTATACCATTCGATGCCTTGTTTTATGCTGATTACGAATGTAATAATTATTTTTGTCGGAAATAGATTTTAGCACCCCCCTATAGCGGCCAATTCCGTGGATTTTTTTGCACGTTTGGGTTGGGGGTTAGGTTAGGGGGGGGGCTAAAATTCATTTCCGACAAAAAATGATTATTATATTCGTAATAAGCATAAAAAAGGCATCTAATGGTATGTTCACTTTACTTGTTACTCAATAACCTCTAAAACTTCATTCATTTTGCTCCCACTTTCATCTAGGATGCTTAAAACATCAGTATAATCCAAGTCCAGGAGACTTTTTCCTCGCCATTTGATTCCGTGGTCTCCCATTGTCTTTCCTGTGATCCTCAAAACAAAGTCCATCAAAATAATCCATAAAAAGGGGGATAGAACACAACCTTGCTTAACTCCTGATTTAATACAAAACCAGCTGCTAACCTCTTTTCCTACCTTAACCGCAGCAGTGTTATTCTCGTACACAGCACTAATCGCTTTAATGTATTTTCCTGTTATACCATATACCATACAAAGAAAAAACCTTTACTAAAGCTCTTCTATCAACTGCATCGTTACATCGTTACAAGTATTGTAAATAGCGTGGACAGGTGCACTGAGCCTAAGGGTGAAAGGGAATTGGCATTTTTTCTACAGGCGGAGGAATTCCGATTTTTTTTTGGTCCAATCAGGCACGTACACAGGATTTATTTTGGCAGCGTTGTTGAGTTTGACTTATTTTAATTTCTCTTTGTTTTGGGTTTCATTCATTTATTGATACTGATTTGCGTTGGTTGTATGCTCGGCAGATTATTTGATTTCCTAAAATAATTTCCAATAGTTTAAACTACGTTGAACTAAAATGCCATATTAGAATGTTGATCAGAAATGTTTGGGGAAATGGTGGGCGAGTGGGAAGGGGGGATTCTTGCTCTGATTACTTTTGATTATTAAAAAGGACAATAGCCTTCTCAATTTCCAATCGAAACAGCCCTTTTTGAAGTTTTTACGACAAAACTTTCAATATGACATTATATGCCCCTAGGGCATAACTTACAACCTTAGTCCTGAGGGCTGTTGAGGGTTGTCATACTCAAACAAATAATTTTCGGACTCTTCAACTACGTTCAACAAAATTTCTGTATCAAAATGTGATCGGAAGTGTTTAGGGAAATGATGGGTATTGGGCCATTCACCCTCCTATCGCTTTTGACTATTAATACGGGTACTAGCCCTGTCATTTCCCAGTTGAATAAGTCCTTTTTGAAGATTCTACGACAAAACTTTCTGTAAGAAATCTAATGTTCCCCCAGGGCATAATTTACAACCCTTGCCCTGAGGACTTTGGAGGGAGTGTCATCCTCAAAGACATATTTTCCGGACCTTTTATGTACGTTGAACAAAATGACAATCTTAAAATTTTGATTGGATGTATTTGGGAAAATGGTTGGCGTGAGAGAGAGGTTAGTTGCCGTCCAATAACTTTTGACTATTAAAAAGGCCCATAGCCTTTTCAGTTTTTGATTGAATTAGCCCTTTTTGACGTTCCTACGACACCGCTTTCAATACATATCTTATATGCCCCAGGAGGTAACTTACAATCCTTGCCGTGAGGACTGTGGGGGAAATGTCATTCTCAAAGACTGAATTTTCAAAACTTGCAACTACGTTGAACAAAATAGCGATCTCAAAATTTTGATTGGGTTTGTTTGGGGAATTGGTGGGCGTGAGAGGGGGTTAGTTGCTCTCCAATCAATTTCGACTATTAAAACAGGCATTAGCCCTTTCATATTTCAATCTAATGAGCCCTTTTTGAAGTTTCTACGACAAAGCTTACTACCAACGCCTTATATGCCCCCCGGGCATAACTTCCCACCCTGGTCCTGAGGGTCCACGGGGGGGGGGTAATTCTCAAAGACAAAATTTCAAAAACTTTCAACTACGTCAAATAAAATGACTATCTCAAAAATTTGATTGGATGTGTTTGGGAAAATGGTGGGCGTGGAAGGGTTGTTAGTTGCCTTTCAATCACTTTCGGCTCTTAAAAATGGCACTAACAGTACCAATTTTCAAGCAAATGAGTACTTTTCGGAGTTTCTATGACTACTTCTTTCGATACGAAATGCCCTGGTCTAAGAAAAAACTCTAAAATAAATAAATAATACATTCTGTAAACGTCGTTCTTTACTTAGGCAGCGGTATTGCACTGCCCACGACAATGTGCTTTATTTCCCATGTCCAGCGTTGATATACCTTTTTTTTTTTCTCTCTCTCTCTCTCTCATGGAGCTCATGGAGAAGCTTATTACGGGTATGAACCAAATTGGGAAATGGACTAGAGTTAACAAACTGAGTTTAAAGAACAACAAATCACAGTTTCTAGTTTACGGAAGAAACCCCAATTACTATCCATGGATTAATGAGCTTAGACTTGTTGATACTTAAATCCAGCGACTAAAGACTGTCAAGTACCTTGGTGTCCTGATAGATGAATTTTTATGTTATAAACCCCATATAGAGTTGTTAAGTAGTAAGATTGCAAGGAATGTTGGGATTATGAGAAAGCTGAAGAAATTTTTCCCCTATGATGTAATAAGGTCTTTGTATTTTTCTACTGTTTACCCGTACCTTTTTTACTGTAATGTCGTTTGGTCGAGTACTTTCCCGACACATCTACTTCCGCTTCGTGCGATGCAGAACTCAGCTATAAGAGTGCTTTGTGGTGATAAAAAAGGTGCATCAGTGAGAAGAAGATATTTTGAACGACATATTTTGCCTTTACACGCAATTTATAAATTTTATTCAGTTTTGTTTTTGTTTAAGCATGAGCGTGGATTATTGCCACAATGTTTCGGTCAAATGTTCGTGGCTGGATGTAATGTCCATGAATACTCAACCAGAACAGCATCCCAGATGAGACGACCACAGGCTTCAACTCGAAGATCATTCTTCTCTATCCGTCATGTGGGACCAGTTTTTTATAATAGTTTACCAAATGAATTATTAGTTGATGAAAATATTGCTAGTTTTAGGAATAGGTTAAAATCTCTGTGTTTTGGTGAGTATAATATTTCTTAGCGATTTTCTCTTGAGGGGTCTCTCAGTTGTATTTTGGTTATTTTTATTGTGGTTGTGTGAGGGTGGTAGTGAGAGAACGGTGATAATTAGTTATGGCTTGTTTTGTTTTTATTTTAAGGGCTGGACTAAGTTGGAGGAGGTTGTGCCGTGCTTTTTTCTCTCTCTCTTTTCTTTTTTTATTTATTTATTGATT